>NC_045727.1:17253541-17553541 GCF_009834535.1 Camelus ferus
TGGAAAACGTGTGTAGTTAGTAAACGGATGCTTTATTTGATGTCATAGTTAAAAAAATTCTCAGGCAACTATACGGAGATGCCTGACATAACCGTGTTCTTTAAGGGCCTCTGCCCTTGAGGGTCACCGCCTTCAGGACAGCAATGCTCGGCAGGGCTAGGGCTCGAGCCGGAGGCAGAGCGCGTGGTCAAGCATCTCGGGAACATGCTGCGCCCGGAGCGCTGGAGAGCCGCCAGGGGTACCCGGAGCGCCAGTGGTACGGGGGACACCCCGAGGGCCAAGAATACCCGGGACGCCCCGAGAGCCAAGAGCGCCGAGGAAGCCCGGATCGCCGTGGGTGCCTGGAGCGCCACCAGCAGTGAGCTTCGCCCAAGCAGGGAGCCTCCGCACAGCAGTGAGCTCCCTAGTGTTGCTGCCTGTATGTAAACGATGCTGCCTCCCCAGGCAGGAGGGAGAATTGGCTGCTGAGCCAGTAGAGGTCAGGTCTAGGGCTCTCTCCTGCTGAGAGAATGAACAGGTCTCTTAAGGAAAGTCAGAGTCTGAGGCTGACGTGTGGGTGGGCGTCACCTACCTAGATAGCCTCCCCATCGCTTCCCTTCCATGTGTCTTCCCGCATGCAAACAGCCTTTCTTCCAACCCCGGTGGACGGAAAGGCAACTACATCTCATAGCTTCAGCCAGTGACTTGTGTTTTGGGAGTGTCTTCAAAACAGGAAATTCCACTCAAGTGCTTGAACAGACGGGGCTGGATAGAATTCTTCGCCTTCTTTACAACTCGCTGTCCCTGCGGACTCCATGCACTTCTGTCTTCTCTTCTCCCACATGCACTTTGCACGGCCCGGCAGTCACGTGACCCCGTCAGGTCCCTTCATTCTCCCCTGGGACTGCTGTTCCTCTCTCCTCCTCCCCCCACCTGCTCAAGCCCCAACCCCTCCTCCCCCTCCTCCTCCGCCCTAATTCCCAGCCTTAGTCATCAACTCCTATGTCACCGAGACAAACAGACATCAAAGCAGAACTTCCACGTCATCTTCAGGGCCTCTCCTCATCCTGGCCTCGGCCCCTCACCTGAGACCCTAGGGCACGAGCTCTGCTCGTCCCTAAAGGGTCCTTTAACAATTGCCTACCCCCAGGCGTCTCCCCTGCAAGTCTCCCCTCTTCTCCAGAGTCAGCAGGTTTCTGCTCTCCTACATCACTCCCACCTGCCTGCAGCCAGCTGAGTGTGCTCTCAGCCAGCAAGAGTCCTCTCCTGCATCCGCTTTCCCCACAGTCAGTCCTCGCTCTTTGCCTCCCAGCAAAGACATCCCGTCTCTGCTCTGAACCCCAGCCCTCCTCCCCCTCCCGTCCCTTCCCTCCACTGGGGCGCTCTCCCTGTCGCTCCATGGAAACGGCTCTTGCTGTGCTTCCCCGGGATGCTCCACATGGTCACATCCCCAGGTCTGTCCTCAGTCCTCCTCGGTCTTGCCTCCTTGGTCCTGCCTATCCCTTGTACCTGGAAGAACTCTCCCCTCCTTTCTCCTTTGATAAACTCCCTCCGTGTGGTGGTCACGGCACAGCCTGGGATTTCCTCCTCCCTCACTGGCCGCCTCTGCAGCTTCCCTTGGCTGGGCTGCCTCCTGCCCTGTCGATAAGCTCAGGATCTAGTTTTTGGGCCTCCTCTCCCTGGTCCCTGTACTCACACCTCGGTCACCACATCAGCGTCATGGCTTTAAGTGGGATCTGGTATGGGGACAGGTTCCCGTCTTTATATCTCCAACCCCCAGCGTCCCTGGCTGGACCCCGCAGGGGGCCTCCTTCCTAACTGGTCTCCTGGCTTTGGCCCTGGTCTCAGCCTCCGTCTCTTCCCAACACAGAACCAGACAGACTGGATTCAAGTTATCCTAACACCCTGTAAGGGTCCCACTTGCTCCGAGGCAGAGGCAGACTCCTTAAGCTGGTCCCCCTCCCACCACCGCTCCAGTCCCCCTGCACCCTCGCCCTGGGGCGCCTTGCTTTTCCGTGGGCGCTGCGCCCTTAGGGGCTTTGCTGGCTTCCCTCCACCTGCAGCTGGTGTGGCTTTATCCCCCCGCCTCCCGCCTTTGTTTCAGTGTCGCCTTCTCACTGAGGCTCTGCTTTGTCCCCCGTTAATTACTGCCGCCAGCCCCGTCACACCCCACCTTCCCTGTAGCTCCCAAATTCCCATCTTTGCCTTCTGCTTTTTGCTTCATTTCCCTAGCAATCATCATACTCATGCTATGTAAGCTAAAGTCATTTTAATTTATTTTCTGTCCCTGGAATGTGAGATTTTCAAGGGAGGTTCCTTTGCTTTACGCCCTGATACACGCATCATGGCATGTGGCAGGCATATGGTAATTTTTACATGATGGACGAACACGTGGATAACATTACTCTTTATTTCCATGTCTGAAAACATGCAGACTCGGCCACCTAGTCAAATCCAGCAGCCTCATCAATTCCCGCCTGGAGCCCAGTCTCTGTCGTGGGTTAGCCAAGCGGTTCGGGCTGAACGACTAAGAGAAGCAGAAGGAACGTCTCAGCCTTCAGGTAAACAGAAGGAAGAAGAAGGATCCGGTGCAGGGGAGAGGATGCTAACGCACGAGGGCACGTGACAGCAGGAACATTCTACAGCGACAGCCTCGGCCGCTCCCTGCGAGGTTGGCAAGGATGGGAAGACACGGCCAGCTTACCAGGCCCTCCCACAGTGGATCACCTGGCGGTCAGTGCCTCCGCCCTGCTGTATTCTAAGGCTTCTGGGAGAGGAAGTGGACATCATCACTCACGAGCCAATTCAGCATAATTGCTTTTCGAATTTAGAAAATGCGTTTGTGTGGTCATTCGGTAACTAGGAGTTCTGGAAACACGGCTTCTTGGGTTTGTGGATGGCTTCACTGACAGGTTGAGCCGGTCTCAGATGCGTTTGACCTTCACGGTGTCATCCTCAGACGTGAAAGGTTGTCATGATACACTTACTGTAACAGGTTTGGTTTTATTTTTGTGGTGTCTTCGGGGCTTTCTAAATAGAAGATAATGATGTTTGCAAACAGGGACCACTTTTACTTCTTTCCAATTTGGATGTCTTTGGGTTTTTTTATTATTATTTTTATTAATTTCTGCCTAATTCTCCGGCTAGAACTTCCCCGACTGTGATGAGCGCAAGTGGTGAGAACGGGAGTCCTCACATTGCTCCAGATCTGAGAGGAAACGTGTTCAGTTTTTCATTACGGAGCATCGGTTTCATTGTGGGCCTTTCACATCTGATCTTTATGACATGGAGGGCGTTCTCCTTAGTTTATTGAGAGCTTTTATCATGAAAGGGTGGTGACCTGTGTCCAGTGCCTTCTCTGCTTCTGTTGAGAGGATTACATGATTTTTATCCTTCATTCCATTAATGGTGATGCGTCCTGTTCATTGATTTTCATCTGCTGAATCATCCTTGCAGCCCAAGGATAAATCCTACTTGGTCGTGGTGTGTGATCCTTTTAAATGTGCTGTTGAATTTGGTTTGCTGGAAAATTGCTGTGATTTTCCATCCATATTCATCAGAAATGTTGGCCTGTCTTTTTTCTTTTGGTGCCTTTGTATGGGAATCAGGATACTGCTGACCTGGTCATACGACTTGGGGACTGTTTCCTCTTCAAGTCTTGGGATGAGTTTGAAAAGGGTTAGCATTCATTCCTCTTTAAATGTTTAGTAGAGCTCACCAACGAAGTCAGCTGGTCCTGGGTTTTTCTTTGTTTGGAGGTTTCTGATTTCTGATGCAATATTGTAAATACTTATGGGTCTCTTCAGACGTCATGACCCGCCCCGGCAGGCTGCATGTCTAAGAGCTGATCCATTTCTTCTGCGTCATCTAGTTAGCACATACATAAAAAATTATATATATAATTTTTTAGATTATTTTCCATTATTGATACTGAATATAGTTCCCTCTGCTATACAGTACGACCTTGCTGTTTATCTATTTTATATATGGTACTGTGTATATGTTAATCCCAAACTTCTAATTTATCCTCCCCATGCCTTTCCCCTTTGGGAACCATAAGTTTGTTTTCTATGTCTGTGACACTATTTCTGGTTTGTAAATAAGTTCATTTGTATCTTTTTTTAGATTTCACATATAAGCAATATCATGATATTTGCCTTTCTCTGTCTGACTTACTTCACTTAATATAATAATCTCTAGGTCCATCCATGTTGCTGGAAATGGCATTATTTTATTATTTTTTCTGGCAGGGTAGTACTCCATGTATATATACAATGCATCTTCTTTATCCTATCATCTGTTAATAGATATTTAAATTGCTTCTGTATCTTGACTGTTGTAAATAGTGTCACCGTGGACATTGAGGTGCATGTATCCTTTTTTTGTTTAACTGAAGCATAATCAGTTTATGATGTATTAGTTTCTGGTGTGCAGCATGTTTCAAGCATAATATATATACATATATTCACTTTTATAATAGGTTACCACAAATATTGAGTATATTTCCATGTGCAATACAGAAAAATCTTATTTATCTATTTTATATATAGCAGTTAATATTTGCAAATCTCAAATTCTGTTTATCTTTTCCCACCCCCTTTCTGCCTGGTAACTATGTTTGTTTCCTGTGTCTGTGAGTCTGTTTCTGTTTTGTAGATAAGTTAACTAGTGCCTCTTTTTTCTTTTTTTAGATTCCACATATAAGTGATATATGGTATTTTTCTTTCTCTTTTGGGACTTACTTCACTTAGAATGATGATCTTCAGATCCATCCATGTTGCTGCAAATGTCATTATTTTATTCCTTTTTATGGCTGAGTAGAATTCTGTTATATAAACATACCACAGCTTCCTTATCCAGTCATCTGTCAATGGATATTTAGGTTGCTTCCATGACTTGGCTATTGTAAATAGTGCTGTTACAAACATTGGGGTGCATATATCTTTTCAAATTTAGAGCTCCTTCCAGATATATGCCCAGGAGTGGCATATATTTTTAATTTTCAATTTTTAAGGGATCTCCATACAGTTTTCCATAATGGCTGCACCAAACTACATTCCCACCAACAGTGTAGGAGGTTTCCCTTTTCTCCACACCCTCTCCAGCATATATCGTTTGTGGACTTTTTAATGATGGCTATTCTCACTGGTGTGAAGTGATACCTCATTATAGTTTTGATTTGCATTTCTCTGATAGTCAGTGATATTGAGTGTTTTTACATGTGCCTATTGGCCATCTGTGTGCCTTCATTGAAGAATTGCTTGTTTAGGTCTTCTGCCCATTTTTGGATTGAGTTGTTTGATGTTTTGTTATTGAGTCATATATGCTGTTTATATATTCTGGAAGTTAAGCCTTTGTCAGTTGCATCATTTGCAAATATTTTCTCCCATTCCATAGGTTGTCCTTTTGTTTTGCTTATGGTTTCCTTTGCTGTGCAAAATCTTATAAGTTTAATTAGGTCTCATTTGTTTATTTTGGCTTTTATTTCTATTGCCTGGGTAGACTGCCCTAGAAGAACATTGCTAAGATTTATGTCAGAGAATGGTTTATCTATATTTTCTTCTAGGAGGTTTATAGAGTCTTTTCTTATGTTTAAGTCTTTGATCCATTTTGAGTCTATTTTTGTGTATGGTGTAAGGGAATGTTCCAGCTTCATTGCTTTACATGCTGCTGTCCAGTTTTCCCAACACCACTTGCTGAAGAGACTGTCTTTACTCCATTGTATCTTCTTACCTCCTTTGTCAAAAATTAATTGACTGTAAGTCTATGGGTTTATTTCTGGGCTCTCTTTCTGTTCCATTGGTCCATGTCTTCAACCATCTAAACACAAAATATCATACTCTCTTAATTACTAAAGATTTATAATGTATATAACTCTCAATATCTGATAAACTCTATCTCCCTTCTTGTTTGATACAACACTGTCTTGGCTATCTTGTCTCTGCCTTTGAGTACCAATTTATCAGTTTTTAGTAGAAATTCATTACATTTACAGATTGATTGTGGGGAGAAATGGTTTTTATAAGATACTAACTATTGTATCCACATCTACTTCTGCATTTATGTAAATCCTAGATGTGCTGTGTAAGGACGATCTTATAATTATCACCACAGATGTTCTGCACATTTCTTTTCACATTGTTAAAAATGCACTGAAATGTATCTGTTTTTCTGTTAACATTTTATTCAGCAAACTTGATGAAGGCTTTCTCCCAAAAGACTGCTCTTTTCTACATGGATTTACTGTATGGTACAGGGCTCC
The DNA here is from genome assembly GCF_009834535.1 of Camelus ferus. Taxonomy (NCBI): domain Eukaryota; kingdom Metazoa; phylum Chordata; class Mammalia; order Artiodactyla; family Camelidae; genus Camelus; species Camelus ferus. Next base: position 17,259,783 of record NC_045727.1, read on the forward strand.
CCACTATTTGCAGTGGAACGCTGCTGTGTCACAAATAGGTTACAACTGTGGCAAGATATTGATCTGAATCTTTTAGCAATTTCTGTGTATCTGCTGAGATTAAAAATGCTGGCAAGGACTGAATAGACAATCATAACTTCGTTTGTGGTTTTCTTTTTTTTGTCTCATCACACTGTTATGGTGGAGCCCCTCAGCACAACATTGAATAGCTGCTGTCATTGCATCGTCCTTCTTTTGCTATGGATTTTTAAAGAAAATGTTTATAATGTGTTCACCATTAAAAATGATGTGTGTTGTTGGTTGTTACTAAGTAACCACTATCAGATTTAGAAATCTCCCTTTCATTCCTAATGTTCTGGCATTTTATACTCAGAGTTTGTGGAATTTTATTAAATATCTTTTTCCTGCATTGAATAAGATGATCGCGTGATTTTGTTTCGTGACTCTGCTAATGTGACCAATTACATCAATAATTTTCTTTGCTGCTAGATTTTTCTTGTATTCTTAGCCATAATGCATTTTTAAATAAAATGCTATATTCAGTGTGAAAATATTTTAACCTTTTTACTTATAGATAATTTGTAGATTCACATGCAAGTGCAAGAAATACTAGATAGTGATCTCATGTACCCTTTATTCAATTTTCCAGTTGTCATGAATTTAATCCATCCTTCCCTTTATACTTTTCAGCCATTCGCTCAGTCACTATAAACATGTTTACATAATGGTTTACTTAAAGTTTTCCTGATTTTTAGCCTATAATAAGGGATGTCTCCTTTTAAATAATATATATCATATAAAGCAAAACTCAATCAGGAAAGCAGTAACTTTCCTGAAAACAGAACTAAAATGTGAAGCATTACAATCTTTGACTTCCAAAAATACCTTTCAGTCTCATTAAACCTTTACTCTCATAAATAAATAAGGTTACATTTATATTTTCATGTACTGTTGCATAAATGCAACATCGTATTGTACGTATTCATATAAGAATTTGTCTTTGAATTTTCCCCTTAAATCAGTGAGAAAACCTCAGTTATTTAAGCATATTCAGGCATAACTTTAACATAAATGAAACATACAATTTAAGTATATTAGGTTCAGATACAACGTTAATTTTTTCATTTGTTCATTACTGAAACTGACCTAGCAACAATGCGAAGTATAACCCTTGCAGAATATTAGCCTTTTAGCCCCCAAGGCCAAATGCATAATAAATATGAAACATGCTGCAAAGGGTAGAGGTAATTGAATTACAAAAGTACAGAAAACGAAGAGAAGATTTTGATTGGAATAAGAGCAGTAGGTCATCACAGAGGAGGACGAATATAAATAAAGCCTTAAAATATTGATACACTTTTCACATTAAGGGCACATTTCAGATGCTGCCAGGAGTAGCACGTGTCAATGGCTTTTGTAGTACGTTTAGAGGAGGGAGGAAGACGGGAGAGATTCAGGGCTCCATCGTGTAGCCTCTCAAAGGTGATACATTTTAAAGACAGCTTGCTTCTTTAGGTAAAATACACGCAAATTTTAGAAAGCACCCATTATAATTTTTCTGTTTTATTGTGTTTTGTTTTTAAATATTGGCCTTTCCACCTGTAACATATTATGCTTCCCACCATCTGTGCATAAACAGTTCGTGTCCTTAACAAAGTCCACGATGTTCAGCAAAGCTTGGCTCCCAAGCACCCTTACCAGTTAATCCTCCACGTTACTCCCCAGCCAGTTGGCTCTGCTTTATTTTCAGTGAAGTGCTGTTCACTCAAAAGGGCAGGTTAATGATGAGATCAGCTGGGTTTACCTTGAAAGTCTGATTTTCAAGAGGATGTGTGAGTCAAACAGTGGGAGGCGGAGGTCTGTGATATCTCTGGCTAAATGACTGAAATGATTTGAAGAGGAGGCGTGACTCAGATTTCAGGTCTCATTGTTGAATGAAAACGAAACATGTCATTTCAAATCGTTAATTTTTCCCCTGGGCCAAAACAGGGATTAAACCTGAATGAAACAGCGCCCACCTGCAGCAGGCAATCCCTCTGGCTGTCCGACCGAGAGGCGCCGCGGAGCCCGCATACAGGGGCCGCCGCCAGGTGGCGCGGTGACCGCTGCGGCAGGCTCAGAAGCCAGCTGGGCCCCGGCCTCAGTCAGTCCCGCCGGACCGGCTCTCCGGATCTCCCCATCTTCTCTGGCGGATCTGAGATCACTGAAGCGACCTCGTGCCCCCTCGCCCCTTCCCTGTCCCTCCCCTGTCCCCGTCCTTGAATGACCTGGCACGGGAGCCCCCAGGACAGGTCCCTTTGGAGATGATATTTTCCATTGGCAAGCTATGTCATTGGGGCCAAATGACCGTCCTGATCAGGGTGGAGTATTTTTCTTGACAATTCTTTTCCTAACAGGTTACCCTTCAAACTACCTAAGCGTGCATTTACAAGAATTTATCATCCAAATATTAACAGTAATGGCAACATTTGTCCTGATATTCTACAGTCACAGAGGTCTCCAGCACTATTTCAAAAGTACTCTTGTCCATCTGTTCTCTGCTGTGTGACCCCAATCCAGATGATCCTTTAGTGCCTGCGACTGCCCAGAGGACCTACAAAACATGGAGAAAAACACAACAGAATAGCTCGGGAATGGACTCAGAAGTATGTGATGTAATTAAAGAAATGATTGGATAACCTCTACAAATAAAGATAGGGGAACTCTGAAAGAGAAAGTCCTTTTGATTTCCATCTGACTGCTTTCTATGTGCCCACACCTCATCTTCCCCCGTGCACATGTTTACCTGATACAGCAGTGCTGCGTGTTGCACATACTTGGAACGACAAACTAGAACTCCTGTACTTCTGTACCAACATTGCCTCCTAGCGGAGAAGTGTGTGTGTGACAAGCCAGGTCTCCAGGCATAACCTCGGTGCGAGAATAAAAGCTTTCCTTATTGACTTCAATTTGGATAACAGCAAGGTGAGGGGTGGTGGGTATGGTGCGGGCTTGAAAGGAGAAGAAAAGCTCCACTGACCTTAGGAGGTGGTTTTTTAAGTGGAATCCTGTTAAACTCAAAACAGTTACGAAAAGCAAGGCGAAGAACACAAAGCTGTTTTTGTATTCATTTCATTCTAAGGACCTACATCTTAGGTGAAAGTTACGACCAACCAGATTAAACTCTACCCACATCCTTTACTTTAAGGTCTAAGTTTAACTGGTCAACATTTAAATGGATTGGAGCTATGAGTATATGAAGTGTGATGGGCTTTGATCCCAATTCTTTTACATCTCCCCACCCTTCATCCTTCAGCCCCTCTTTCTGTCTTCCATATTCTTTGGTTTGTATGTGGTTTCTCAGTTAATACATAGCTAATAGCTCATTTTTCTTATGTTTTTAACTGCTTAGGTCTATCTGGATGTAAGGGTGAAAATTCATTTGATGGAAATGCTTGTGTATATTTAAAGACCCATTTGCTCCTCTGGAGCTTTTATGTTCAAGAATGATTAATCTGTGTAATAAACTGATTACTACAGTCATTGCATATATAAAAAAAAGTAAATGAAACATGTTGAAGAGACAAATCCAGATCTATTTAAAGTAGAAAGTAAATGTATATTCAAATTTTAAAAGTCATTATGAAGTTCCCTCGGGTACTAGTTTTTATTAGAAAATATCCTTATAAAGTCATCATCTCATTAACAACTCCTGAAATATTTCTATTTTCTTGCCTTTGGGAAATGTAATAAATACGTCCCTAAGGGCTTGTAGGCTGATCCAAAGTTTTAGATGTTTCATAGTCTCTGATCCTAACTGGATATTATTACTTTTATGTCTAATATTATAATGAGTTTGGACATGATTTAATTATTTCTGGGATTTTTCCAACCTCAAACATTCTCTAAGTCACATTTTCACAGCTCTAAAAAGAGTGTGCATGAAGAAAATGCCCAAATATTAATCTCCAGACATATTTTCTCTAAACCTTCGTATCTCATGTCCAACTTGATATGTTTCCTGGAATTCCCATCAGCATTTCAATTCAACATGCCCCAAATCAAACACCTATATTCCTTTTACCACCCCTCCCCCCTCCCCTTATTCTGTCTATTCTTCTCCTTGATCAAGGCAAAAAAACTTGCATTTATCCTTGACTTCTCTCTTCTCTTGCATCTAAACTGAATCCCTCAGAAAATCCTGTTGCCCCTACCAACAAAACAGAATTAAAATCTGCTGCTCACTACTTCCATCACTACCATCTCGGTGTCATTTCATCATCTTTAGCATCTTTAGCTGGTTTACTGGACATGGTCTCCAAATTAATCACTCCACCTTTGCCTTTTCCTCCAATAGGAGCAAGAGTGATTCTGTTTAAATGTGAATCAGATCCTGTCACTCTGCTAAAACCTTCCACTTAGTGGCTGCCTAGATCACCGTAATAGGAGCCCTTAAAATGCCTGATGAGGACCTGCATGGTCTGGTCTCCTTCCATCTCCGACCTCATCTCCCGTCTCACTATTCCCTCTCTTACTCTTTCGCAGTCTTACTGCCACCTTGCTGGACTGTGCAATTAGACACTTTCTGACCACATTACTTAATAATAAACCCTATGTCCCCACTCAAGCACCCTCTATCCTCTTTTTTGCTTTTTTTTTCCCTCACAGTCACCAATTAACTTGCTATATACTGTAGTAATAGTAATAATAATAGTAATAATAATAATAATAATAATAATAATAATAATAATAATAAAATGTGTATGTACTTGTTATGTTCTTCTAGCAGAATGAAAACCCATGGAAGGGGCCATTTTGATCTGCTTTCTTAATTATTCTAGCTCCAGTACCTAGAAGAGCCCCTGGCACATAATAATGTCCTGTTTACCATACCAGTAATTAACTTTGGGGAAAAAAACTATTTATGAAATTACTCTTTCAATACTGTTCTATGAAAAGCTTAATATCTACTCTGAAAATACCACAATATTCCTTTCATGTTCCCTTTATAAAACTGAGTAATGTTTAACATATCTGCTTAGTTTCATAAAGCTGAAGATTTTAATTAAGTGGATTTGAAGCTTGCTGTTATTGTTGGATATTTTCCTGTTTTCCAGAAGGAATCTGGTGAGGGATTTTTCTTTATTATAGTCCATATTTTTAAAAATACAATAAAAACAATTTACCAGAGACATTGGCTTGATACTGTTAAATGTAAATCTTGTGAGAGCTTTATATTTGAACTTTGAAAATTTAGACAAGTTTATAAAATGATGAAGTTAATTTAATTTCATACTTGTTTCTTCATGCATTTAATTGGAGTTTTTTAAAGTTAGGCATTATTACTAAAATTACTAGTTCAACTTTTCAAAGCTAACTCTGACTTCATACTTCATTTCCTTTATAACTTTAATGGCCATTTGAATACGATCTTAACTCTACATTACCTAATAACATTTATTTCTCAATTAGCACGATCAGGAACACAATCAGATCAAAATTTCCTTCAACATATAAAGATACTTCCACCAATAATACATTACTTTCATATTTAATGAACAAATATATAAGATAAATACAATATTTTCAAAATACATGACAACAAAATATACTCAGAATAGAAGCCACTATTATAATAATATATTCTTAATTTTGTCCCAATTATTATATGCATCTTAGGTGACTTCCTAGGATACAGCAGTATCACCCAAGGAGGAAACTTGAATAGAAGAAAAGTGCATTTAGCACGAGGTCCGGAGGAATGCCAGCAATGAAAGTGAACACGAAGAGGCACTGAGACACTGATCTGAAGGCACTGATGGGAGCAATAGAAGACGTTAGGAAGCCAAGATGAAGGAGCGTTCAAAAACTAGGCTATGGGGAGTGACTTCAGAGAGCTGGCAGAGTGGGAAGTCCCAACTCTTGTCCCCCAACAGCAACACTGATTTAGAAACCACACACGGGGGAAAATAGCTTTATGAGACCTCCACATCCAAGTCAGTAAGTTGTAGCGTGGCGATGAGCACAGAGCTAATGGCAGCCAAGTGAAACAGGCAAGAACGCAACTTCACTTCACCCCCAGAAGTCCCTCCCCCAAGCAGGCACAGTTCAGCACCAAGAGGGCGCAGCTTGACCCATGGTTTCTTCCTCGGGAGAAAGAGAGTGGAGCCTGCACCCAGCACCCTTGGCCTTTCAGCCCACTAGCCGCAGGGAAAGAGGTGGCAGCTTACTACGGCCAGTGCAGCTGCACACAAACGGAAGAAGGCGCACAGCCCAGGATGGAGAGAGAGAAGGGGGGATGTGCACATCCATGAAAAAGCCTGAGACTCTCTAGCTGGCTGCCTGGTGAGGCCCTTTCCCTGTGAAAGCCAGTCTGTAAAGGCTGGGGGAGGCGTCTGTTTGTACAAGTATGCAGACACAAATGGAAAACTGTGAGAAACATGGAGAAGAAACATGACCCAACCAGAAAACAAACCTCTACAGACCAAGACTAAAGAAATGGAGATTTATGAATTTCCCAAAAAAGAGTTGAAAATAATCATCTTCAAGAAGCTACATCTTAAAGATGCTTTTATGAGTTACAAAATAACACATATACACAACTAAACAAAATCAGGGAAATGATATATTAAAAATGCGAATATCAAGAAAGAGAAAGAAGGCATTAAAAAAGAAAAAAGAAGGAAGAAAAAAATAAAGAGAATGAGAGAAAGAACAGAAGTAAATACATTTTGGAGCTGGAGAATACAACTAAAAATTCAAAAGAGAGCTTCAGAATCAGATTTGATCAAAGCAAAGAAGGAATTGGTGAACTTCAACACAAGTCATTTGAAATAATTCAATCAGAGAAGCAAAAAGAATGAAAGAGTAAAGGAAGCAGAAGATGAGACACCTCAAATGAACAACGCACAGAGTGCGGGAGTCCCATAAGGGGAAAAGACAGAAAGTTGCAGAAAGTCTAAAAAATTAGTGCCCCGACACTTCCCACATCTTGGGAAGGAGGTAGATACCAGACTCATGAAGTCCAAAGTAGCCCATAAATGAAACAGACGGTGTCTATGCTGAGACATGATAACCAAATTGTCAAAAGTTAAAGACAGAATGAATTTTGAAATCACCCAGAGAAAAATCACCCACCATGTAGGAGGAAGTCCTCTTAAGGTGATCAGTGCTTTTCTTAGCAGAAAGCTTGCAGGCCAGGAGAGATTGAAATAGTATATTCAAAGTACTGGGGGAAAAATTATGAAACAAGAATGCTATACCTGGCAAAGCTGTACACTAAAAATAAAAGAGAAGAAAATGATTTTTTTAGATGAACAAAAGCGGAGGGAGTTCATTACCACTAGAACTGCTTTAAAGAAATACTAAAGGGAGAGCTTAAAGTTGATAAACAGCAAAAAGAAAGCATAGTATGAAATCATAAAATTCACTGATAAAGGTAAATATACAGACAAGTACAGAATATTGTAACATTAGTGTGTAGACTCCTTTTAATTTTAGTATAAAAGTTAAAAGATAAAGGGTATATAGATTGTTATAATTATAAGATCCTTACGTAAGCCTCATGGTAATCACAAAGAAAAGATACGTAAAAAAGCATATAAACTGAACTCCTTAATCAAATTAATAAAGAGGCTGAATGGAAAATAATATAATAACAAAAGAGAGCAGGAGTGGCATTACTTACATCAGGCAAAATAGAATGTATGTCAGAATCTATCAGAAGAGACAGAGAAGGACATTGTGAAATGAAAGAAGATTCAGTCCAGGACAATTGACATTAGAGTACCTAGAAACACAAGGCAAACATCAATAGAGCTGAAGGGAAGAAATGAACACCGATATAATAACAGTAAGAGACATCAGTACCCCGCTCTCAATAATGAACAAAACATCCAGACAGAAAATTAATAATGAAACAGTGCACTCAAATAATGCTATCTACACCAAATGGACCTATCACACATATATAGAGCATTCCACCCCAAAACAATAGAATACACATTCTTCTCAAAAACAAACAGAACTTTCTCCAGGAAAGATCACATGCTAGGTCACAAACTTAACACATTTTAAAAGATTGAAATCCTGCTATTGTAAATATATTTTCTGACCACAGATAAATGAAACTAGAAATCTACAACAGAAGGAAAACTGGTAAATTCACAAATATGTGGATATTAAGCATCATGCTCCTTACCAAACAATGGAGCCAAGAAAAATTCAAAAGAGAAATCAGAAAATGTCAGCATAAATGAAAATGACAATGCAACATACCAAAACTTATGGGATCCATCAGAAGCATTACTCAGAGGGAAGATTATATTGATAAACACCTACATCAGAAATTAAGAAAGACCTCAAAAAAAAAAAAAACACCTAAATTTACACCTTATTGATTTAGAAGAATAACCTAAGCCAAAAATTAAGAAAGGAAATAATAAAACTCAGAGCAAAAAAAAAAAAAAAAAACAAAAACAAAAACATAGAAAGATATTTTTAAAAATCAAAATAAGAGTTGGTTTTCTGAAAAATAAACAAAATTGACAGTTATAAGTTAGACTAAGAAAAAATAGAGAAGACTCAAACAAATAAAAGACAAACCACAACTGATATCACAAAAATAAAAAAGGATCTGAAGAGAATACTATAAACAAGTATATGCCAACAACTTACATAGCCTTAAAGTAATGGATTAATTCCTAGAAATATACAACCTACAAAGACTGAATAATGAAGAAATATAAAATGTAAACAGACTAATTACCGGTACAGAGATTTAATCAGTAATCAAAAGCCTCCAAAAACAGAAAGTCCCAGGACCACATGTCTTCACTGGGTAATTCTAGCAAACATTTAAAAAAAGAATTACTGCCCCTTCTTCTCAAACGCCTGCAGTAAATTGAAGGAGAAAGAATAGTTCTAAACTATTTTACCAGGTCAGGGTTACCCACATACCAAAGCCAGGCAAAGGTATTACAAGAGAAGAATGTTATAGGTCAATATCCCTGATGAACATACATGCAAAACTTCTCAACAAAATACTAGCCATCAAAGTCAACAGGCTCACACACCATAATCAAGCGGGCTTTATCCCCCCTGAATGTAGGCATGGTTCAGCAAGCCCAGCCAGTAATGTGACACACCACATTAACAGAAAAAGAGATAAAACCCCCATGATTTTCTCAATAGATGCAGAAAAAAGAATTTTCCAAAATTCAACTCTCTTTTATGGTAAGAACGCTTAACAAACTAGGGATACAAGGCATGTACCTCAATGTGGTAAAGGAAATAGAAGACAAGCCCAAAGCTAACGTCAGACTCAAGGAAGAAAAATTAAAGACTGTCTCATGATCAAAAGCAAGTTACGGATGCTCCCTCTCACCACTTCTGTGCAACAAGGTGCTGGAAATTCTAGCCAAAGCAATTAGAAAAAAAAGAAAAAAGAAATAGAATTCCAAATTGGAAAAGGAGTAAATATATACCTGTTTGCAGACAAACTGGTCTTGTATGAAGAAAACCATAAGGCCCCATGAAAAAGTGTTAGAACTAATAAACAAATTCAATAAAATTGTAAGATTTGAAATCAATATGCAAAAATTGATTGCTATACACACAGTGAACTGTCTGAGAAGGAAATTAAGGAAACAATCCTGTTCACACTAACATCAAAGACAATAAAATACTTGGGATTAGACTTACCCAAGGAGGTGAAAGATTTGTACCATGAAAACTGCAACATGTTGAAGAAAGAAACAAAAGAAGACAGAAATAAATAGAAATATATATTCATATATTGGAAGACTTAGTGTGTTAAAATGTTCATAATACCCCCAAAGCAATCTGCAGATTCAGTGCTATTCCCATCAAATTCATAATGATATTTTTTACATGAAGACAGTCAAAAATGCTTACAGAACTAGAAAAAATCCTTAACAGCTGAAGAAATATTAAGAAAGAACAAAGTTGGAGACATCACATTTCCTGATTTCTAAATATATTACAAAACTACAGTAATCAAAACTATATTACTGGTTTAAAGATAGCCATATGAATCAAGAGAACAAACAGAAACAGACTGACAATAAACCTATGTCTATGTAATCAACTGATCTTCAACAAGGGAGAAAGAACACACAAGGGGGGGGGGGAGCATAGTCCCTTCAACAAAGGGTGATGGGAAAACTGAATATCCACATTCAGAGAATGAAACTGGGCCCTTATCTTACACTGTAAGTAAAAATCATCTTAAAATAGATTAAAGACTTAAACGCAAGACCTGAAACTATAAACCTCCTGGAACAAAACGTAGAGGAGAAACTTTTTGACACTGGCCTTGGCAAATGTTCCCAACATATGACATGAAAAGCACAGGAAACAAACCCCCAAATACACAAGTGAAACTGTATCAAACTAAAAGCTTCTGCACAAAGAATCAATAAAATGAAAAGACAACCTAAGAGAATGGGAGAATCTACTTGCCAAACTTACATTCGATAAGGTGTTTATATCCAAAATATATAAGAAACTCCTACAACTCAATAGCAAAAAACAAATAACCCAGTTAAAAATGAGCAAAATCTTGAATAGACATTTTTCCAAAGAGGACATACGCATGGCCAACAGGTGTAAGAAAATGCGCTCAGCATCACCAACCATCAGGGAAATGCAGATGAAGACAATGAGACAGCCCTTCATACTCGTTAGGGTGGCTGTTATCAAAAGAACAGAAGAAAAGTGTTGGAGAGGCTGTGGAGAAACTGGAAACCTTGTACACTGTTGATGAGAATGTAGAATGGCCCGGCTGATATGGAAAACACTATGATCCTCAAAATATTAAAAACAGAATTACTATATGACCCAGCAATCACACTTCTCGGTATATAGCCTAAATAATTGGAGCCAGGAGCCCCAAAAGGATATTTTCATTCCCATGTTCATTGCATAATTATTTGCAATAGCCAAGATATGAAAGCAACCTAAACGCCCATTCACAGATGAATGGATACAGAAATGTGGTACATACTTTCATCGGAATATTGCTCAGCCTTTGAAAAGAAGGGAACCCTGCCATGTACAGCAACCAGGAAGAACCTGGAGGACATTACACTGAGTAAAATGAGCCAGTTATGGAATGACAGGTAATGTATGATTCCACACATATGAGATACCTAATGTAGTCAAATTCGTAGAAGCAGAGTGTAAAATGGTGGTGTCCAAAGGCTGGAGGGAGATGGAAATGGGTGTTTGTTTGTTTTTTAAGACTATAAAATTTCAATTATGCAAGGGGCAGAAGTTCTAGGCATCTGTTGTAAAACATAGTGCTTGTATTTAATAATATTATACTGTATACTTAAAATTTTGTTCAAACAGAACAGCTCATGTTTTAAGTGTTCACAATTAAAAAAAAAAAAAAGTAGAGAGCAATCCACACTTTAATTGCTGCTCTGCTGGCAGGTCCATTAACAAAAATAAACAAACAAACAAAAAGACTTCACTGGATGCTGCAGTATGACGCCTGTTAGTGATCTTGTCCATCCTTGGAATGGTGGAAAGGAAGTCCAGATCTGAGGCAGTGGAGTCAGAAAATTCATGAAGTTTGACTCTGAACAGTGAAAGTCGAGGCAGTAAGTTGAGAAGGCGCAAGAGAAAAGCAGTACGAGCAGGACGTGCAGATGGATCCCCGGGTCTGACACACGCGGTTTGCCATTCAGAGCCGTGCTGAGTTAAACAAAGGACTCAACTTCCTCGGTTCATTTTCCTAATTGATAACGGGGGTGACGCTGCTGCCCGATGCACTGGAGGGTCAGTGCGGCTGTCCACGTAAGTCTGGTAGAGCCCTGCCTGGCATGGCAAACACAAATGCTACCATACAGTATTAGCTAACATTGTCTCACAGTCATTAAAAAATGTCTTTTCTATGCTTATCAAGTGTTATTTTCTTCATGTATTTTCCAGGATATTTTCATCAACTGCAAATTGGTTTTACTTATTTTCTGGAAACTCATTCTATGTAAGAAAGAAGTCTTTACTCCCCCAGTATTTCTCACAAAGATGCAATTACTCTCTTGGATTCGGCTTCCCTTATTGGCTATTCAAGTGCCCATGTTGTCTTTCTAGGTTGTGAGCTGGGAGGTTGTTTATACCAAAGTAGATTAACAGGTGGAGGAGTGAGTCTGTGGCCAGAGAAGTGAGCATCCTAGAAAGTGCATTTTATTACCTGATACTTTTTTTTACAGATACTGGACCCACTACGGTGGAGGTCAGATTTCAGTATTTAGCTTTCTCTCTGACTATGCACAGCTTCATCCCCAAGGCAGCTGAAAAAAATCCATGTAACCCTGCCTCACTGGTATTTTGCTTTTAACTTTGTAAATCCAGCATTAGAATCCCAAAGGCCATCCGGCCAGGCAGTCTGCTTTCCGATGTGTTAAGTTCCAGTGGCTGTTAAACCGGAATTTCAAGCAGTTTGCTCTGCTCATGCACCTTGCGCTGGCCCCAGGGAATTTCTCTCCCAATTAACAGTTGCCAGAAGCCTGTGCAGAACATCCTTTATTTATAGCCCATAATTCCACCGTGCTGCCTCCAGAGGGGAATTTATTAGCAATGCGTTCAGGTGTCTCCGATGCATTTGACAGGTTTGGATATCTTGAGAGCAATTTGATCCAACTCGCATTATATTTAAGAGAATTCTTCGGTGATCCTGGGTTCTCAAGAATGAAGCAGGGTTTTCTGTATTTTCTAGAGCTGTCTTCGTGTTATTGAAGACCTGGAGGCATGGGTGAAGTTTAAGGCAAAGGAGAATTTGGTGTCCGTGGGGTAGCCAGTTCACGAGTTCGTCTCCTAACAGTTAAAGAGGGAAGACACTGAGGAAGGGGCATGGATTTGCATACAGTCCAGGTCCACCTGCTGACCTTGGGTACCAACCTAACCTCAGTGTTTCTGAAGTGCGCCTAACGACAGTTACTACTTCACACAACAGATATGAGATTTAAGTGAGTGTAAGTTTCTATGTACAAGTTTCTAGCTGTGGCTGACACATAATAAACACTATAGGAGTGACTGATGTAATATTAAAATTTAATAGCTACTTAAGTGTTCTATTAAGTCAATATGTTTATTTAACCACTCTAGTTGTATGTTCATTTAAAATGTATATACATATATGCTTTTTCACATGTTGATATGTAATTGTCCCAACCAAATTTTTTTGAAAAGACTGTCCTTTGTGCATTTAATTGACTTTTCCACTATTGTGGAAAATCAGTTGACTATAAATAATAATATATAAATATTATATGTATAAATAATAATATATAAATAATGCTATAATATAAATACAAAACTTTGTCTACATCACTGATTATTTCCATAGTTGAATTTAGAATAAATTTTTAGACATGAAATTATTGGATCACGTGTATCAATATTTTTAAGATTCTTGACATATGTACACAAAGAAATTTCCTTTAAGACTTGGCAAGCAAATTTATAATCTTACTATTGATATATGAAAGAGGTCATTATAAACCACCCTTACCTATAGAGGTTAATATCATTACAAGCATTATGATAAATTTGCTAACCTGGGTATAATTTCTTCACTTCCTTGGACTTTCCACTCGCCTCTCCTCTGGAGAATTTGTCCTCGGCTCCTAACGCCTTTCTCCGGCTTCACTCTCCTTTCTTTCTCCTTTGCATTGTCCTCCTTCACCCGGGGAGTGGGGAGGGGTGGGTGGGCGGGAACCTTGTCTCAGCTGACCACTGTGATTACCTTCGCTATTGCCTTGGCCCACGCTGACATCTGTTCATCCAGAAAGAACTTCCTACAAGTAGCTCATTGAGCAAGATATTTTCCCATGGAAAATTTTGTTTCTAAGTAGAATCTGCGGGAAGCTATAAATACAAAATAAAATTTTGACTCCTGTGAAACAGTCAGGTATGAACTTAGTAAGTAAGAAGACGTAGACTCAGAGTTTTTTACCAATTCCAGTAGCTGCTGCTGCTAGCTCTACTTTAGTGCTCCTGTCGGCATTTTAATCACTTTGCTCTTTTACATGATATTCGGGTTTCTCACACGAACTATTGTTAATCTACATGTGCTCCATCTGTTGCCTTATGTAGATATTTAACCTGAAGTCCAGGAGACTTCATTCATTTTTTTCTTATATTTCATCCTGTTGGTTTTAGTTTAATAATCTGAACAGTATGTCAAGTTTCTTAATCCTGGGATTAATTTATTGTCAATAACTTTGTCCCTTTGTGTTCAAAAATAATTTCAGATTATTAAGTCTCTCTATCTTCTGGGAATTGGAATTGCTAGTAAGGAAAAATAGGACTCATGCAATGCATTGCTTTTATGGAGATATCTGAATTTAGACATGTCCCTCAGCAATCGTGTCTTGCTGCTAGGCCAATATATACATCTGTATTAGGGAAATCTTATTTACCTTTACCCTTTCTTCTGGGAGGCCTATAGTAAACTTCTATAATTAAACTGATTTTGCTTGTCTGTTTACTACATTTTTGAGATGTAATTGACTATAAAATTATATTAGTTTCATGTGCACAACATAAAGATTTGATATATGTATATATTGTAAGTTAATCACCCCAAAAAGTTTAGTAAAACTACTTTCTATTTCTTTATAGTAATGCTCACTAAAAAAAAAAACCCTGAAAATTGAATTTCAATTCTCAGTTTAATGGACTTCTATATAATTTGAAAATAGTGAATACCCTAGACTTTGGGGGGTAGGTAAGGAGACCTAACCATACATTTAGCAGAAAAATATAATGTTTGGTGTACAGAGAGAGAGGGAAATGGAAAAACTATAATTGCCTTCCATTAAAGTCACCCCCTTTCCAGGTAAATGGTAAGAAAACCTAGATTCTCCATGGAGAGTCAATGAAAAAAATGTTCAGCATCACGAATCATTGAGAAAATGCAAATCAAAACCACAGCTAGATAGCACCTCACACATGGCAGGATGGCTATCAGTTAGGAAAAAAAAGGTGAAAAGTGGAGGGGACAGCAGGCCAGTCCCCTCAGCTATCTGTGCCTTCGGGAGTGTGGCGTGGGAGAATTAAGCTACTCTAACAGGCACCGTATCACATTATCTGTGACCCAGAGTAGGACAGTCTCATTTTTCCCTTGTTATTTTGACAGTTAAAGATAAGAATGTATTCAACTACTGATTTACTTCCATATAGAATAACCACTAAATACAAAGTCACTGCTGCATTTTACCTAGGAATTAGACAAGGAAATAAAAATTTTGTTTTAGCGCAAGGAGGGAAAAGCTAAATGAGTAATAATGATAATAACAATAAAGTGAAATAGAATTTCTGCTTAATTTATTAAGAAATTTCTGTATTACAATCTCTAGTTTGTATGCACTTGAGTCTGATGAGTGAATTCAGCCATAAAAATATCTTACTTTTATCTCTGCCATCAGTATCCCAGAAAGAAAAACGTATTGTCATAAAGCCTCAAGTTCTCCAATGCCTATTGAGATGACCATCCATACCCATGAGCAGACTTTGGTGAAGACTGAAAGAGAATTAAAAGCATAGTCCTTAGCCATGAACTTGCCCATCACACCCAGCATTTTATGAAAAGTAAAAAGCCAGCATTTTATCAAAGAGGCTCCTGACCTCACTTCATTGTTCAAATTTCTAATGGCAGAAAGAAAGAGAGAAGAAAAAGCAAACCAGATTTGATTTAAACCCATTAGTCATTGTTTTTGCCTCTAAAACACAGAGACTGGTAGCAAAGCTACTAGTTATAAAGCAGAAATATTGTCTATGACAACTGTAGAAAAACAAAAAGGCTTAAATTACCTATTCAGTCTCTTTGTTCTCATGGTTCTGCTGATTTTTGGCATTCCTTAACATATAAACAAATCACTGCCATTGTTTTAATGTGCTCCCAAAAGACAAAGAAAACAAATATTTATCTATACAGGACACAGTTTTGAACCAGAAACCATGTTTCAAAAATTTACTTGTTTTACTTAGGTATGTTTACTAAGTATATTTAAAATTACCCATATAACTTGTCCTCAGTGGTTACAGAGAACATACATAGGGCAAAATGAGTTTGAAATTCAAGGTTTTTGAAATGTCACTTTTCCAGTCATTATTTATTATTCATATACAAAATAATGTTTTCCTGCCCTTTTTAATTGAAGTATAGCCAGTTTACAATGCTGTGCCAATTTCTGGTGTACAGCATAATGTTTCAGTCATACATAAACATACATATATTCCTTTCCATATTCTTTTTTATTATAGGCTACTACAAGATATTGAATCTAGTTCCATGTGCTATACAGTAGAAACTTGTTTATCTGGTTGTGTGAGGATTTCCTTGTATTTCTGGTTGTAAGAGATATTCTACCAAAGTTCAGTAGGTATTTTGGGAGATTTGTTCCACAGGTAGATGTCGTTTTACTGTATTTGTGGGAGAGGATGAGGTCCTCATCCTTCTACTCCACCATCTTGGCAATCTGCTGCCCTTATGAAGGAATATGTAACCACAGTATTCAATATTAACTTTGTAATCAAATATATATTTATACAACCAAAGGCTTTGCAGCTGATCAAGACAATTGGTCAAAAATAACCTTTGTAACTGACATGCACATTTAGCTACATTAGTCATTCAATTGCCATTGGTTATAAATGTTTAGAATAAGACTCTTAGCATATACAGACACCAAAGAAGAAAAACAGTCTATGACTTTCTGGTTTACCTTCCTGACTTGAATTACACCTGAGCAGAAAACGTAGGGGAATAGTTTCTATGCATTGAAAGTTGGAAAGGCAGAGGAAGTGTCCTTGCCCCTTATTGATAATAGCTTCTAGGTCTGAGGGTAGTTGAAGGCATAATATTTCTGCAATATTCACAGATGTTACCTGTTACCTATACACATCTAAATTAATCATATAACACATCACCTGAATACCAGAGTAATTGAATGTTTGCTGTAGTATAAACAAAATTCCAAAGCATTTATAAAATTAAGCTATATTCTCTAATGCTTCTCCTCTAAAGAATGTAATTGTGTACTGATTCATAAAAAGATGGATTTGATGAAATATAAAACAGACTTTTCATTAAACATAGAAAACATATGTTTTGAACACAAGAGGATGGATGTGTTTATTTAATATTGTATATTAAAAGCAGGTTTTGGTGACCCAGAAAGAAGATGGAAAAGGACGTGGTAAGGGAAGTGCTGGTTCTGAAAGCAGAAGGTGAAGAAAACAGGAAAAGTATTTATTTTCTAGGAAAGTGTTTTTGTGGGAAGTAAAGCTGGAATAAAGAAAAAAAAATGAGATAATTCACAGACTGTGAGAAAAGTCTTCAGAGCAAGATTAGGTGAGAAAAGGGGAAAAGGAAAATAGAAATTAAGTCAGTCGCTGGGGGGCATAATGAGAGAAGAGCAATTGATTGTCAATTTCCTGGCAATTTATGAGAGGAATGGTGCCCCCAGCCAGGAAAGAGGTGAATAGGATTTCATATGTAAGAGAGGAAAAAAACACCCCCAAAAAACCTCTTCAGTCTTCTTCTGAGTTAGTAGGGCAGGAGGCTGTCTGGACACAAGTTTCATCAATTCATTACGCATCAGGAATACAGGAGGAAGGCAGCCCTGAGGAATCTGGCCTGAAATTTGACAAAGGGAGAACTGAAAACAAGAAATACAGGAACGCAAAAGAAAAAATTCAAACCACACAAGAAATTGAGAACTCAGTGGGATTTGTTCATTTATTCAACAAGCAAAATCAAAATAATTCTAAGGATTAAAATAAGCCCCCAAAGAATGCCAGTATAAAGTGGAGAAATTTTAAAAACCCAGACAAGGAGATAAAAAGCACACATAAGTTTCTAAGGAAGTACTAGGGACAAGCAGAAGCACGCCCTCTAATGGTAGGGGTTGTGGTTGGGGGCAGGAAAACCTAGTACATGGTTTAGCTGGGGCTGGATGAGTTAGTTAAGTGACTACAAGGAGGAGAAGTCTCTTTCAAAGAGAATACCAGAGGTTGGTGCTTTATAATGCGTGGTCCAGCATCTGCAGCATCAGCATCACCTGGGAACTAACTGGAAATGAAAACTCTCAGTTTGAGGCGATGAATGCAGACCCACTGACACCCAAACTTGGGAGATGAGGTCCAGCAATCTGTTTTAACAAGTCCTCCAGTGAGCCTGAGGTTGGCTCACATTAGATTACCAATGACACAAGCAAACCTTTAGAAACAAGAAGGAGCATCTTCCTATCACATATAATATAAGTTATTTTTTAAACCAGTTTTTTTTTTATTTTAATTTTGGGAGTGCTTTAATTTCATGTATTTCTAAATTGCATTTAGTGTTATGAATATAGACTTCTCATAACATAAAACTCCACATAACTGGGACATAGATCAAGAAATAAAGTATCGCCAGCATCCCAGAAGCCCTTCCCATACCCCTCCTGGGAATTTTCCCCGATCCTCTACTCTCGAAGATGAAGACTCTCCAGAATTTTTATAATTTAGCTTTCTTTTTCTTCATTTGATCTCATATGAATGGAATTTTCCAGGATGCTTTCTCCTCTGCCTAGCCTTTTTTATTCATGTTATGCTTGTGAGAGTTTAGCTTTAGCTAAATGCGTCACTGTGTGCTTTTCAGTTGTATAAACATATCAAAACTATGTATCTAATGTAATGATGATGGACATCATCTAGACAATTTCTAGTTTGTGACTTTCATGAATAATTCTACTATAAGCGTTCTTGCACCTGTATCTTGTTTCTCCTTTGTAAATGTATATATATGCATATATACATATTTATATGTGCATATATGTATACCAATTACATATATATCAGTTGAGTTTGTAGTCATGGTTTATGTATTTGTTAAATATTAGTAATTAATAACACATTGTTTGCAAAAGGGTTGTGCTAACTTACACTCCTGTGAGCATGTATGAAACTTCCCTTTTCTGTACAAACAAGCATCACTCAGCACATCACGCATTTTTATTACAGCCACTCTGGCAACTACATACTAGAATTTTATTTTGGTTTAATTTTTATTTCTATATTTCCTTATAATAGTGAATGCTTTGAAACTTTATTGGGCATTTGATATCTTTTTTGCGAAGAATCTAACTTTTTTGTTCACTGTTTATTGAGTTGTTTTATGTATATATATAAAACGCTTTAAAGAGTTTTTATAGTATGTATATCACAATATATAAATATGCATACATATAATTTACATATTTTATTCATCTGTAGGAGTTCCTAAATACTCTATTCACTAATTATCAGTGTCCAAAATATTTTGTCCCATTTTCTCTCTTAGTTTTCAGTCTCTCAGTGGCATCTTTGAATAAGTAGATGTTCTTATTCTTCAGGAGATTTTAATGATTTGTGTAATATCTAAGAAATCTTACTTCCTAAAACTTTTATTGTTTTACCCATCACATGTAAATATCCAATCTGATTGTACTGATAATTTTTGTAAGATATGAGATACAGGGATGGGGTTTGAACAATTTCATTTCATTGTCCCTCAGATTTATATACTTTTATTTCTATTAGTGTGACATTATATTCATATGTTTTCTAAAATTTTCAACCTCAGGATAGACCTAACTTGGTTGTATTTTAGTACTACTTTTCAATGTCAGTGAGATTTAATTGCTCATATTTCACTTAAGCTTCCTCCATCCTTAGGCATGGGACTGAAATTAAATGTTATGCTCAGTAAGGTGTTTGCCTTCAAGTTCAGAATAGCTTTGGGAGATGAAATTGGAAGATTTACATTTTTCCTCTGTCTAGAAATGTGCTGTCCAGGACAGAACCACTAGCCACTTACGGCTATAAGTGCAAAGAACACACTTTCCCACGTCAGTTTTCAAAGGCCCAGTATAAAAAAAATATAAAATATGGCATTAATAATATCATATATTGATGATTATTGAAATAATTGTGTTTGGGAATGATTGGAGGTAGGTTAAGTGTATTATTAAAATTAACTTCATTTGCTTAGTTAATTTTTTTAAATGTAATTACTAGAAAATTTCAAATTTTATTTGATATTTTATTTCTTTGAACAAGGCTGTTGTGGAACATAATGAATCCAATTTTACACTTTTGACAAAATTTAATGATTCAGAAAATTTAGGCTCAGTGTCCGAGTAGTTCTCCAATTTTCTTTACAAATTGTGTTTTATGTTATTGGTATAGTCAGCCATTCTGTATTCCTCTGTATTAATTTTGGGCATGCTTTTTCTGTTTTCAGTTTTTCCTGGTATTGAATTATTAATTATTATGTTATACTTCATTCTCCTTTTAATACATATAATCAAATATATGTATATAAATGACCATTTTAATATTCTGAATGTCAAGTAGATCTATTCTTTCACTATTTGATAAGAATTACTGAAAGATTGACTTTAATATTTCTTTTCAAAAAAAATCTTGTTTTGCTCTATCAGTCCCTGAATTGTAGATTTCTATTTCTTCTCCTACCAGTGTCTCTGCTCCAGCCAAGGATGTTTGCTGTACTTTTCAACTCTTCCTTTGAAATACTGGCTCTTTTCACATGTGTGATCTCATTTCTTTGTCTTCTCAAGCTTGTCTGGTATTTGGGTATTGACATGCTTTCAGCCAGAGACTGAGTAGATTCCTGTTCAAATCTGTAAGGCTTTGATTAAACATGAGAACAAAATTAGATTGATAGAGGTTTTACTTTCCTACCTAATTGGAGATACACTGATTATGACCTTGAGGTAGAAAGTTTTAGTATTAATGGCAGACCTTCTGTCCTTGTCTTTTTGTTGACACCAATTTGTTGCTGCTAAAAAAGTAGTTTTCTAATTGGAAATGTAGTTTTTCTACCAGAAAAACTCGCATTTATTCAATGAAAACGTACCTGATGGGTGTACTTAGTCTCAGGCATCCTTCTTTTCAATAAGCTCCCAAAGTCTGATTTGGATTCCCCTGCACCCACCTTGTACCCTAACAGAGTGCTCCAGAGACCATCTTGATTTCTGCTTCCTGCTGCTCTGAATTGAGAACTGTGAGTGGGTTTACTTTAGGGACCGTATCCATTTGCTCTGAGGTGACTTTTTTTTCTTTTCATGACTCACACATCTTTAGGTACATCTTGAATGCAGTCTTATATTTTGTGCTTCTTGTAGACACTCCTCAAAGTTTCTGGGGAATGATACATTTGTACCTCATTTACCACCCCCCCCGCCCCGTAATGGACATCTCAGTCAATTCGGGCTGCTGTAACAGAACTAGCATAGCCCAGGCGGCTGGTAAACAACAGGAGCTTACTCCCCAGGTTCTGCAGACTGGGAGTGTAAGATCAGGGTGGGCACACGGTCAGGTGTGGGTGAAGGCTTGCAGGTTGCCAACTGCCAGCTTCTCATGATGCCCTCACAAGGCAGACAGCAGAGAGGAAGGCTCTCAGGACTTCATAAGGCACAAATCCCACTCATGAGGGCTCCGTTCCCATGAGCTCCTCTAATCCTAGTTACCTTCCCCAGGCCCTGCCTCCTACTGTCGTCACATTAGGCAGGGGTTTCAACATATGAATTTGAGACACAAACATTCAATCTATAATAATGGGTATAATCATTAGAGCAGGCAGATAGCTAGATCTGAGCAGAGAAAAGGGGCACAGGCCAAATGGCAGGAATTGGGCTAAAAGGAGGGGCACCAGGGCCAAAAGCAGGAAACCATATATCGTATAAACAACAGGGGTCTCTGGGCACAGAAGGAAAAGCAGGAACCTCTGGGCTGATAAGCAGCCACACATTTTGCGATGACAAGTGGCCTGGAGGCCAACAAAGAAAGGTGGGAAACAGCAGGAATCTCCAGTGTCCGAGTGTAACCTTTTGCTCATTATACCCTCATTACAATAAAATTAGCCTTGCAGATTAGAAGTACCCACCATGCACCAATGCCGTGACACTTCTGATCCAGACTAAATAAGGACAAAAATCCCTCCTCCCTTCAGGAAAGTGGAGTCGGGGTGAAAATCAGGGAATAGGACCCCAAACCCTTCCATCACCAATGAACACCCCACCCATTCATTTCTACAGCCTGTGTAACCAACTTGCCAAAGAAACGCAGGGCAGCTGTTCACCTGCCCCTGCCCGCTCCCCCCTTACAGTGAACCATCCACTCCTTAATAAAGCCCAGCTTTACTTTCTTAGTGAGAGTCACATGTTAGGAAGTTAACAAAGCTGATATGTTTAACTGCTACAATGTCATGCCGTGCATGGATGAAACTGAATAAATAACATAAGAATAAGGGTACTTAAATGGTATTTGCTAAGGTATGCATAAAATGAGTAGCTTAGTATTGAATTTATCTTAAATACCTCAATATCAATATTTCACACGATGACTTTTAACACAGATGAATACTAAATATTTGCATCAAATACCCTTTCTTATTTTGAAGTAATTCTTCATCTTGACAAATTCTTCAAACATGAGTCGACAAGTTGCCTGTCTTTCTTTAATTTTTCTCATTTTGTTGCTTATTACACTTTTCTACTCCTTGAGCAGAGCTCCTAGCAACCTTTTCTTACTTTCTCTTCCCACAGGAGTAAAAGGCAAATTGCTCTCCTATGTGATGATGTCTCTGTGCGCTCTATCCTTAGAGTATAATAGCTTTATTCTCACATGAAAGTAGACTGAAATGAATTTTTATGGATAAAATATTCAACTAACCGCTATGCATTATTTTACACCAAATCGCTTTAGACAATTTTGACACTTCATTAGAGCATTGACCTAAAGAACTTACTAAAATCATAATAAAATATTGCAGTCTAAAATGATCTTCTCTTTACTGTCACTTTTTAGTGGATATGTGCACCTTCTTAGGAGAGCAGAGCTAGTTTCCTTTGTAGAAGACCCATTAAGATTGCCATTAAAGTAAAATTTACTTAGGTGATTGAATAGAATTTCTGCTTAATAGTTGAAATTATTTGGACCATGTGTCTTATATATCCATGGCTGTATGCATATTTTGATGTTTAAAAGATGAAAGGAGGCATCACTACTTTTGCATTTACCCTCTAATTCTTTTTATGCTGAATAGATTTTTAATGCCCTATATTTTGACATAAAGGGGTTTATTTTCACATGGTGAATCATTCAAACATTTTAACATATTGAAGAGGTAGAAAGAGAGCCTACATATTCTGGGCCGTACCAGTCCATGCCTGCAAATGATCACACTTTGTTTTTATTCTGAATATTGCTCCCTGATATTTCCAATTTTTCCATTCTTTTATTTGTTTGCAGATAGACCATAGTCTGTTTTATTTACTATCTTGCCAAAAGCAGTAAATAGCAGCTGAAACATTCTACTACATTTGTGCTTTCCAACCTCTTCTGCTACAGGTGTTGAGAAGGCTTGCATTTCAGTTACTCTCCAGTTACATCAGGTGATACTTTATAATGTGAATCGTCAGCTTTTCACCCTTTCACATTTCCTTGGTGCCCACCACTCCGGAAGCCAATACCACACGTTTTAACTTCTCATTATGGCAGAACCTCAACTTTGGCAGAGTTATTCAGTAGTTGTCATTGTAGGCTAGATTTACATTCACCTGACACGTTACATTTTAACTCAATGTTTTCCTTACACAAAAGTCATTGGAGGCTTGGTGCCTCCGTAGGGCAGATCTTTCCCAAGTAGTGACTCAGGGAGCTAGACTCCTGGAATACGGGAGGGGCGCCGACTAGAACATGTGGCTTCCAAGAGGCCAGTGAACTAAAGATGGGGAGAGATGGAAGGATGTGTATCCACACACAAAGGCTTTGACTTGGACTGAACACACAGAATTTCTCCTAGGATCTCATTGGCAAGAACATGCCCCGCTTATAAAGATGGCTTAGAAGTTCATGTCGCCTTTGAAATAACAGATGCGCTTTACCGTCTCCACCACATTGTTCCAAAAATTATGCTTGTCATTAGTGAGATGTCAGCTGGGGATCTGACCGATTGCTGACTCCTTCCTCACTGTTCAGTGGATCATTACTGCGACTTTTCCTGTGCCGCATCCCCTGCTACTTTGCACCAAGTCTGTACAAAAGTTTCTTTTAAATTTCCTATAGCAAAGCTAAGTCCATAAGAACTTAGAGTCTCGTCTCTCAAGGGCATTACAAGTGAAAAAAAAAAAAAAGTCAATTTCAAAAAGCCACACATTACTTGTATAACATTATTGAAATGACAAAACTGTAGAGATAGAGAACAAATTAATGGTTGCCAGTGGCTACAAAGTTGTAAGAGAACTAGGGATGAGTGAGACTGTAAAGGGGACAAAAAGGAAATCTTTGTGGTGATTAAAATAGTTCTCTACCGTGTTAGAGGTAGTGTTACCTGAATCTACACATGTGACAGAATGACACAGAGCTTTAGCCACACATTGTGCTGATGCTGGTTTCCTAGTTTGATACTGTATCATGGTTCTATGGGATGTACCCACACCCAGGACTTCTCAGTACTATCTTTGCAACTGTATGTGAATTATTTCAAAATAAAAACTTTTAAAATGAACATTTCACTGTTCACCTTTTTTTCCTGAGGTATATTTATGCCTTGAGAGGTTTTTTTTTTTTTTTTTGGTTTGTTTGTACAAGATGCTAAAGTAATATTTATTTATTTGTGGGTTTTTTTTTTTTTCACATGATGTTGTATCCTGGAGTGGGAGTATTGAACTTGTTACCCCAAAAGGGGAAGACCTCAGTTCTTGTCTCACCTGAAAGAGAAGAATTCAGACAGTAGAAAAAAATGTGCTGTGTAGTTAAAGATTTTATTAGCATAAGGAAAGTGCACCTCCAAGAACGGGGAGGCAGGCTGATCAAAGGGCAGACAGCAATGGCTCTGTTTGACTCTTCTGTCTTATACCCTCGCTTAGAGATGGTCTCTTGATTGATTGATGGCTTTGCCCCTGGAGTGCTTCGTCATGTTTGCGCCCCTTTTTAAAAAATACATTTTTATTGAAGTATACAATGTTGTGTCAATTTCTGGTGTACAGCACAATACTTTACTCATATAGGAGCATACATGTATTTTCATATTCTTTTCCCACTAAATTTACTATAAGATATTGAATATAGTTCCTTGTACTATACAGTAGAAATTTGTTTTTTTAATCTATTTTACATATAGTAGTTAGTATCTGCAAATCTCAAACTCCCAAATTATCCCTTCCCACCCCTCCTCTCCTGGTAACCATAAGTTTGTTTTCTATGTCTGTGAGTTTGTTTTATAAATAAATTTGTTTGTCTTTATTTTTTCTTTTTTAGATTCCACATATGAGTGATATCATATGGTATTTTTCTTTCTCTTTCTGGCTTACTTCACTTAGAATGACGATCTCCATGTTCATCTATGTTGCTGCAAATGACCGTCTTTTATTATTTTTATGGCTGAGTAGTATTCCATTGTATAAATATATCACAGCTTCTTTATCCAGTCATCTGTTGATGGACATTTAAGTTGTTTCCATGTCTTGGCTATTGTAAATAGTGCTGCTATGAACATTGGGGTGCATGTATCTTTTTGAATTAAGTTTCCCTCTGGATATATGCCCAGGAGTGGGATTGCTGGATCATATGGTAAGTCTATTTTTAGTCTTTTGAGGAACTTCCATACTGTTTTCCATAATGGCTGCATCAAACTACATTCCCACTAGCAGTGTAGGAGGGTTCCCTTTTCTCCATGCCTCCCCAGCATTTATTGGTGGATTTTTGGATGATGACCATTCTGACTGGGTCTGAGATGGTATCTCATAGTTTTGATTTGCATTTCTCTGATAATTAGCAATATTAAGTGTTTTGTCATGTGCCTATTGGCCATTTGTATGTCTTCATTGGAGAATTGCTTGTTTCAGTCTTAGGGGGGAGTTCAAGTCTCCTACTGTGATTATATTCCCATTAATTTCTCCCTCTATGTCTGTTAGTATTTGCTTTATATATCT
This sequence comes from Camelus ferus, assembly GCF_009834535.1. Taxonomy (NCBI): domain Eukaryota; kingdom Metazoa; phylum Chordata; class Mammalia; order Artiodactyla; family Camelidae; genus Camelus; species Camelus ferus. The sequence continues at coordinate 17,285,777 of NC_045727.1, forward strand.
AGGTGCTACTTTGTTGGGTGTGTATAAGTTAATGAGCGTAATACCCTCATCTTGTATTGCTCCTTTCATCATTATACAGTACCCTTCTTTATCTCTCTTTATGGCTTTTGTTTTAAAGCCTATTTTGTCTGATATGAGTGATGCTACTCTCCATCTGCATGAAAAATCTTTCCCTCCTCGCACTTTCAATCTATGTGTGTGCTTCACTCTGAAGTGGGTCTCTTGTAGGCAGCACATTGTAGGCTCTTGTTGGATTATTCAAGCTGCCACTCTGGGTCTTTAGATTGGAGCATTTAGTCCATTGACATTTACAGTGATGATAGATGTGTCTTTACTGCCATTTTGAATTTTGTTTTCCAGTTACTTGGTATTTCTTCTTTATTTCTTTCTTTTCCTTTTTATTTTCCTTTTTGTGTTTTGATAACTTTCTTTTGTATTAGCCTGGTTTCTTTTTGGCATTTGTGACTCTGTTGTATGCTTTTGATTTGTGGTTACCCTTACTATATCTGTTTGCTTTAGACTGATAGTCATGCAGGCTCAAGCACATCCTAAAAAAAATAAGAAAGAAAGAAGAAAAATAAAGAAGAAAAAGAGAGAGAGAAATCTATATTTTCTTGCCCTCCTCTCCCACCTTTCTATGATTTTTTATATTCTTTATTTTTTCATCTTCATGTTTATTCTCTTGCAACTCATTGTAGTTATCACATCTCCAGTTATGGTTTTCTCATTTCTGTAGCTTCCTGTTTCTTTTCCATTTAAAGCAGATCTTTCAATATTTCTTTTAATATATGGGTTTAGTAGTGCTGAATTATTTTCGTTTTTGCTTCTCTGTGAAATTCTTTCTCTCTCTTCTACTCTCAAGGATAGTCTTGCCAGATAGAATATCCTAAGTTGCAGCTTTTTCTCATTCAGGACTTTGAATATATCTTGCCACTCCCTTCTAGCCAGCAGTGTTTGTGTAGAGAAATCAGCTAAAAGCCTTATGGAGGTTGCCTTGTAACTCACTCTTTGTTTTTCTCTTACTGCCTTTAGAATCCTTTCTTTCTACTTAATTATAATATGTCTTGGTGTATGTCTGTTTGGGTTCCTTTTTGGGAATCTCTGTGCCTCCTGTACTTGGATATCTGTTTCCTTCTATACGTTTGGAAAGTTTTCAGTCATGATTTCTTAAAATACCTTTGAAAAGGTTATTTTATTTCTCTTTCTTCTCCTTCTGGGACCCCTGTTATGCATAGGTCGGCATGCTTTATATTATCCCATAGGTCCTTATGTTGCTTTCACTGGTTCTTACTTGCTTTTCTGTCTGCTGTTCTGATTGATTGACTTCTGTTGTCCTGTCTTCTAAGTCACTAATTCATTCCTCTGCCTTGTCTAGTCAGCTTTTGACAGCTTTTATCTTGCTCTTATCTCAGACATTGAGTCTTCTGTTTTTAATTGGCTCTTCTTTTATAGTTTCAATTTCCTTTTTAAAGTATTCTCTGTCTCTGTTGATAGTCTCTTAGTTCCTTCAGTGCATTGATCATTCCCCTTTTGAGGTCATGATCTAGTAGACTATTGAGGTCTATTTCATTAATTGTTTTTTCATGGGATTTCTCTTATTCTTTTAATTGGGAGTGGTTCCTCTGCTTCTTCATTTTACTTATAGTTTCCTGGCTCTATGGATTTAGGAACACCCATTATCTACTGTGGTCTTGAAGGGCTATTTGATTTTTGTTTGTTTGTTTTTATTTAAAGTGGGAGTGCTCTTGTGTAAACTGTGTGCATCTAACAGTTTGTTTGCCATGGCTGTGCTTAGTGTGGATGGTTGCCATGTCTTTCTTCCATGAGTGTTGGCTGTTCTCCTTTTGGTTGGAGCTGTGGGTAGGGGTGTGGTGTTCAGAGCCTGCCTTGGTTGTTGTTGTTGCGCTGGACCTCCTTTTTTGTTCTGTAGTTGTCACAGCCTTGTCAGGCCCAAATCTGCTCCCTAGAATATCGGCTTCTATACCCATTTGTGAGCTGGGCTGTGTGGTGGGCAGGGTGGGAGCACTGCAGCTGGGAAGAGGAGTAGGCAGGAGATGCCCACTTGGCAGTTATCTGTCACTTGTTATGAGGGCTGACAAAGTGTTCTTTATTGATACTTACTTTGTCTCCACCTTAGCTGCAGGAATGTCAACCACCAGCTCTGCTGTCCCCCAGGTTCGGAGCCCCAGTAACCACGAGTCCAGATCTGCCAATGTGAGGGGTTAGTAGCAAGAATGCAGTCGCATGCCTGGGCCTGTGGCATGCCAGGGTTTCAGTGTGGACTCCAGCCCCAGCCCCCCACACAGTAGGGCCCGCCAGCCTGTTGTGAATGCCTGGGGTGAACGCCATAGGTCAGGGCTCTGCTCACTGCATGCTCTTCCCAGCGGCGTGGGTCCACAAAAGGTCCAGAGAGAGCAAACCTGCCCTCTCTGCCTGGGACTGTAAGCAAACCTCCGTCCTGCCTGTGCCACTGGTTGCAGGACCGCTGGGTATGGATTCAGCTTCAGCCCTGCCTCCCCACAGAAGTGATGGCTATGACCAAGCACCAACTCTCTTCTCATGTGGACGCAGTAACAATGGAGCGAAGCAGAGAAAGCGGCCATGGCATGGCTGCATCGTGCCCCTCCCCTCACTCACACCAGAGGTGGTGCTTTTTCACGAGGGTCCCAGGTTGTTCTGTTCCACACACACCCCCAGCCAGAAGTCACACCACCCTCCAGTCCCCCGAGGCTGCCTCTGTGCCCTGGGGCCCAGCCCTCTGCCTGGGCTGCTCACCGATCTCCTGATGCCAGCCCTGGCTTGTCCCTGCTGGCTTGCATCTAGGGCTGGGAGTCACAGGGACCCTCTGCATCAGTTCCCCATAGTTCTGTCTGCCACACAGTTGCCACTTTCTCCTCTGAACCTCGGAAGCCCCGCTTCTGTCCCCACTGACCACCTGGCTATAGAGAGGGCATCCCAGGGTGAGGGCACCTTTCTTCCTGTGCCAGTCAGTGCCTGCAAGACTGGTCCTGCACTGAGTTTTTTCTTTTATTTCTTACCAGATTTTCTGAGAATCCTCTTGTATTTTGAAATGAGAGACACTCTGCCAGAGTTCATTAGCTGTTCCGTGTGATTCAGTGAGCTTGTAGATGTCATTCTTGGTGTATTTGTGGGAGATGGCAAGCTGGGGGGGTCTCTCTACTCTGCCGTCTTGGCTCCTCCCCCTGTTCACCCCCTTTTGCACATGTCCCTACCCATGATGCACACAGAAAGGCCTGGGGTGCGGGTGGTGCCTAAACCACAATGCTAATTATATTACGGTCGGCATTGGGTCACATCAGGTTATGTCCTTGTCACTACCATGCAGTTGTGGCTGTCAGGTTCTAAGCGGTTTCCTGCCAACACTCATTTAGAGGAAGCAAATCCCCTTTATGCTGAAGGCAGGCACATCACCATTTTCCGGACCCTCCTCCCTCTCCTCCACCTTATCTGCCTGGTGCACCCGCTTATCTAATCACCTAACACATCCAAGTCACTAAATAAGCAAGCAAATAAATAAACAACAAGGACAAAAATCCATGGGTTGGGAGGAGTGTGGCTCATTGTTTAGGGTTGCTACTGATATATTATCTAAAATATCTAGAGAGGAGAGACCATCCTCTCTCTCCTCCACCTCTTCTACCTGGTGCCCCTCCTTATCTAACTGTCTAAAAGACTAATGTTAGCAATCAAGTGATTTTGAGTCTTAATCTCTTTTTTAAAGAACAAATCTAGTGGGCATATGTTGTGGTGAATTATAATAGGATTAAGCGGAATGCACACTTTTTTATTATTAACCTGCCATTAATCAACCAACTGTCTGGCATGTTGCAAGTTGCTTAACCACTAGCAAAATGAGTTTTTCATTTAAAAAAGAATTCAAACATAAAACTAGATAATAATGATGTTTTAAACATCTCAGGTTTATCTTAAGGATTTTATCAGATATAATGAATGCAAGCGCCATGGAAACTGCAAGCATTACATACATATGAAGTCATGTCATTCAAATAATTCTTCCCATGATGCTAAATAACCTTTATGTCTTAAATGTAATTAAATTTTACTTCCTATAATTATTTAATATGATAATGTTAGTATATCACAACATTGAGAAATACATATTTGTTTTTTCTTTGTGTGATCAGAATAATTACCCAGGTACTTATACCCTGAAGTTAGACGCTGAGTTATTTTAATATAACAGTGTCAATACTGTGACCATTCAACATTTTATATTGCCTTTATATTTTAGAATCCGGCGCACAATTCAAGCTTCAAATCCATTAATAGCATATATTCTAAGTTTTTCTTTTTTCTTTTCTTTGGCTTATATATTCTTGCTAAGTAACAATAGTTGGAGTTTTGTATAAAGCTTTTTTTCCAATGAACATGTTGTATACATGTTGGCCTTAGGTTATAGAGTGATTGGTTGACAAGGGTTACAAACTTGAAACACACATATATATATGTTTTTACTTTCTGTAGATAATTTCTGGAGGCCAGGTATGCCATTTTTAGCAGGAAGTCAAACATGTCTCTATTCAGCTCTCCCCAGCGTGTATGAATTGTCTAATCAGGCCAACAAGGAGTAAAGGAGTATGTTCCATTTCGAAGCCCAGGACTTAACAGGTAAGGCGAGGCTTGTCAGGCCAGTCCTGCAGGTACCTTCAATTGCCACTAGGGGGTGCCCATAGCAACATGCTGACCCATAGCTGACAAACGCCTCTCAACTTTGCAATGAAACACGTATTGATCCTGCTCTTAGGAAAGCTGCAGTGGGGCTACCAGTCTTAGGCCTTAAGGTCACTACTTTATTTGTTCTATTCACACAACCTTAGTGTGGGGATTAGTGGAAGGCAGGTGACTTTCCTGGGGTACAAATTTAAGAAGGTATCCACTCTCACATTGCAATCAGCACCAAGAGCGCATACGTTCAACTCTGCTGTTGGTAGACAATGTTGTCAACAAGTGAACTTGGCCACAAAGCTAGTCTCAACAAGTCTGAAAGAATTAGAGTCATATGACACATTCTCTCCAACCCTAATAGAATTAAATTGGAAATTCATGACAGAAAAATTTTAAGAAATCTCCAAATATTTGGAGATTAAACAAATTTCTAAGACAACCTGAGTCAAAGAAGAATCACAGTGGAATACACATATTCACATCATATCAAAATTTATGAAATTTAGCTAAAACAATGCCCCCAGGGAAGTTTATGGTTTTAAATTTCCAGATTAAGAAAGAAAAATGTCTTAAAGCAATAGTCTAAGCTTCTACCTTGAATGGCTAGAAAAAGAAGAGCAAACTGAACCCAAAAGACACAAAAGAAAGGATTAATGGCAAAATCATTGAAACTGACAAGAGAAATTGATAAAAAACAAACACTGGCTTTTGATAAAAACAAAACTGACATAGTTTTAGTTGGACTGACCAAGAAGTAAACAAAGGAAGACATAAATTGACAAAAGAAGAATTTGAAAAAATTGTAACCATGTGTTATGATGAATGTTAACTAGATTTATGGTGATGATGATCTCACAATATATACATATACTGAATCATTATGTTATGAGCCTGAAACTAACATAATGTTATACGTCAATTATAATCTAAGTAAAAAAGTTGAAAAGTGAAATCAACCCAAATGTTTACCAACTTGTGAATGAATAAATAAAATATTGTATAGTTTTGAATTGATTCTTTGGCAGTAAAGAGTAACAAGATAGTGATACAATATGAAAAATCCTCAAAAACTTTATTCTAAGGAAAAGAAGCCAATCACAAAAGATAGTATGTTGTTATCATTCTATTTGTATGAAATGCCCAGAAACAGTAATCTCTAGAGACAGAAAGATGAATGGTCGTGTGGGGGTGGAGCTGGGGACAAGAAGGGACCATATAAGAGCTCTTCTTTGGTAATGGAGATGTGCTAACACTGGTGTTGAGGGTCCAATAGCTCCATTTGCAAAAATTATTGGATTCTAGATTTGCAATGGGTGAGTTCTATGGTATGTAAATTACACCAGGATAAATGTGTTAGAAAAGATTTCATGAACTCTAGAGCCTTTTTCTGTACTAAGTTGGCTACACGCCTATGATTATATTTATTTTCTCTGTGTGTGTCATCTTTTAAGGCCCATTCTGTGAGGAGTCAATGGAACACTGTGTTTCTCAGTCTTGTCGGGAAGGGGGAATTAGTCAAAATGACAGCTTACACTGGGGAATGCCCAGAAGGATTTCTCAATCAAAATTGTGAAACTGATGTCAATGAATGTTCACCAATACCGTGTCAGAATGATACTGACTGCACTCCTATTCCAAAGGTAAGTGTGAATCTATCATACAAGGAAGCTATTTGAAAATATATTTTACCATTACCAACCTGTCTGAAAAGTACAAGTAATTAAAATTCTAATTAACATATAATTTTTAAATTCAGAAAAATCAAAAAAGCTACTTAACTTGTTTATTTTCATTTTTTCGTATTTTAAATAGAAACCATAAATTCAAAAACACTCAATTTCCTTTTTTTGTTCTTCTGCCAGAATTCTCCCATGTGAACAATGTAATTGTCTAAATTTTCATTTTTAGTTATTTAAAACAATTTTTCTTTATCAGTTCATTATATTTACTGTTACATTTTAACTTTTAAATTTAATAGTCAAAGAAGTAAGACTAGGAAATCATTTAATAATTCCTACAAATGAATATCTTTCCTTTTAATAAGATTGATACTTGAATTTATAATAAGAATTCATATTCATATATTAATGACTTCCTTACATGTCTGGTGGTTGATGCTGGCAGTCAACCAGGTCCAATATTGGCTGGAAACCTAAGTATAACTTATCCATGTGGCTTGATCTTCCTCACAGTATGGTGGCTGGTTCCAATAGCGAACCTCCCAAGACAGAGGTCTTTTAAACTTAGCCTTGAAAGTCACAGAACATCTTTTTCCCCAGAGTCACAGCTTGCTTCCACTCAAGGAGGGAAGTGCTGGTCCTCAACTCTCACTTAGGGGAGTGTTGAAATACTGTAGTAGAAATAGGTTGTGACATGGGAAATGATGTCGGGATTTTTTGGAAAATAGAACCTTCCACATTGTTAAACTGAGAAATTCTACTACCTGCTCATGTAAATGGTTTTCTCCCCTCCCCATGTAAGAATCCATTCATTATATTCGAAATACCTGAACATTTTTGTAAAAAATTACCTTTTAATCTTTTCTAGGATATCATATGCATGTGTTCACCAATATTGACAGACAAGCTTTGTAAGCAACTTCAAACACCACATGAGTCATTTCTTTGCAAGACTGATGCCACAAGTATAAAATATGACAAAGATGATCATTGCAGGTAGGATTACTTAATTTCCTATTTTTAAACAAAAATATATGAATTTTAAAGCCATGTGGGCAGAAATAAAACAATGTTTTGTTTCAAGCTTAAATTTTATTTAATGGCTTACAATATTTTATTTCCAGTTAAAGTAGAAAAATGTGAATGTGTTTTTATGGGATATTTAAACATTGTGGTATTGGTTTTAAATAAATGCTTGAGAAATTCTCAGACAGAATTTGAACATACAGTTATAAAACATATATTTTGCTTTATAATGGATTTTTGTAGGATAACTGAGTAATATTTGAAGGTTTAGAAAGAAGAGGTGATGTAAGTATCCACTGTATTATTTCTACTGCACACATACAACATTAATATTATATTTTGAAAGCGTAGAGTAATTATCTCTTTCTGCAATTCACAGATCTCAGCTGGTAGTTTTCATTTAGGATCTTTAGGCAAAGTTTTAGGAAGCAGTGCCTTATCTAAATAAAAACTTGCTAAAAATTACCCACTTGTAAATGACAGAAGTGACCTAGTTATCTGGGCCTATAATTTTAGACCATTTTAAATAGCTTTGTAGATACTTCCTCACGCTGTTAAGAAGCACAATTTGTGCTCTTCACTCTTGCTTGACTTATCCAGCTGCTTAAAGTAAGTTCTGTCGGGCATTAATGAGGGGCAGTAAACAACCTCAAAATTTTAGAATATTCATAAAAAAGGAAAATTAAAAGCTCTGGTACAGGAAAAGCCTTAAAACACACTGAAAAGAAGCTTTCACGTACATCCCGGAAGTACACTGGACAGTACCTTCAGCAATTTCAAAGGAATCTAAACACACGTTTACAAAAGAAACATATTCAGTTTTTAAAATTTGACATTTTCAAAAGAGAATGAAGAGAAGCCTCATCATTTCGATACCTTAGATCTTACCCATCCAGTGAAATTAGTGAGTGCATGCAATCTTATATTCACTTACCAATAAATCCATCCTTTTAAAGATACTGACTTTTTAATTATAATTTCTGGTTCTAAGCCTTATAGTGCTAGTATATTTGTGAATCTACTTAGAAAAGTAATGTACTTTTAAAAATACGGATAGCATTATATAAATGGGGTAAATGTACCTTTATATATAAAATTTATTCTTTATCAAGTATGATACTTTTATTGGCCCTTACTAGCATTATTCTGGTTGTCTAGAAGGCTTTGTTTTAAATTTTATCATCAAAGATACAATGAGATAGCTAGAGGTATTACTATCATCCCTCAGTTTATTTTTCTATAATTAATAAACTTAAAATTATGGAATTTGATCTTGAATGCTTTATAAAGCATGTTTTTGATAGGATGAATGCTATAAGGATACAAGTTAGGTTTCTCAAGGATGGATACATCAAAGTAGGTAACAAGTTGTAACAACTTTGAAATTAATGAACAACTCATGAAATTAATATGAGCCAGTATATGTGTTCTAATTGTTTAGATTGTCCATGTTCTTTTTTTTTTAACTTTTAAAAATTGAGTTATAGTCATTTTACAATGTTGTGTCAAATTCCAGTGTAGAGCACAATTTTTCAGTTAAACATGAACATACATACATTCATTGTCACATTTTCTTTCGCCGCGAGCCACCACAAGATCCTGTATGCATTTCCCCATGCTGCACAGTACAAACTTGTTTATCTATTCTACATTTTGAAATCACAGTCCCTTCCTACCCTCTGTTCCCCTGGCAATCACAAGTTTGTATTCTATGTCTATGAGTCTGTTTCTGTTTTGTATTTTTTTTTTTTTTTTTTTTTTTTTTAGATTCTGCATATAAGCGATCTCATACGGTATGTTTCTTTCTCTTTCTGGCTTACATCACTTAGGATAACATTCTCCAGTAACATCCATGTTCTTTAAGAATTTACATTGAGCACAACATACATTGTGCTAACTTGAATCTACATAATTAAAAATATTGTCTCATCCTTTGGCTAAATTAGACTATTGGTTACTAGAGCTTGACAGGAGATATTGGGAAATATTAGGGAAGTGACAGGAGAGTAAAAACTAAACTGCTTTAATGAGTCAGGAATAACACAGTCCAATTCAAATGAAGAGTGAAAATCCAAGCTCAGAAATCAGTAAGAATGTAACGAAATTTGAAACACAAAAACAGGATTTCCAGCACCCAGATCCTCATCCCTCCCACGACTCACCACGGATAGTTAAAAAATTCCCCAACTTTGACTCAGATGAAGTGATGGCGATGTCATCAATATAAACTAATAAAGCATGAACAGTGACAGAAAGTAGTCTGAAAGACCATTTTTCTTTTCTCAAAGGAAATTAAGAGAATCACTGAAAATAAGAAAAATAAAAGCCCTTTGATTTAAATGCGTTTAGCAAAAAAATTATCTGTGCATTGTTATCTTAAAATGCGTATTTTTCTAAAAGTGATTCTCACACTAGCTGCACCAGACTTTAGCCATGTTAGACTCTCCCGAAGAGCTGTTTAAAACAAAAATAGTTGTCCCTTGCCCCTAGAGTTTCTAATTCAATATGTCCCAGTGAGGGCTGCAAATGTGTATTTCTACCAAATTCTTGAGATGCTGCACTGAACTCAAACAGCACCAATGAGGAAGATCCTTCTTTATCTTCTCCCCTGCTATATCCACACACCTCAACCCAAGCGTCTACTCTTCTATTCTGAATCTGGGGTGGCGGGGGAGTGTGGAGTTGGGGAAGAAGTAAAGATGAAGAGAGGAGAATAGAAAGGTGATGATGGCATCAGTTTCTCTACTTGCACAGATGGACTGGATCTGCATTCCTATGATTAGATGAGAGAGGAAATAAAAGTGCTTCCTTGAGAAAGACACTAAGACATCAGACGTAAGAATTCAACTGGCATCTCCTGACCACAGGCAACACAGTGTTAGACAGGAGCTCATTTTCATCTGTGCCTACAAACTGAGAGCAGGGAGGGCACACGTGCAACCTGGTGGGAAAGGAAAAGGGATAATTGATGTCTTGGAGTCACCAGGCAGGTGGAATAGAAAGTCAATGATTCTCTGAAACTACTGAAGGATGTGTTAGTTGGGAGTGCTAATAATTTGAAAATAAAATGGAGTTTATGAGCTACAGTAATTGCAGAAAATGAAAGAAATAACATAAGAATACTTGAAGAGTCTCTCATAACAGTGAAACCCTCTTCTACAGCAGTAGAGAAAAGCTGTCAGCATGACCATTCTAGTAGGCAGGTGCTGCTTTGAGGAACCATTCCGTCCTTTCCCTAGACTGTATATTGTTGTATGACCCCAAGGGAAGACACAAGGACACCAGTGAGGAAGGTGCTATGACATACATCCTAGAGGTGGTGGTGACTGACACTGCCCCCAGGAAGTCACATGATGGTGATAATTAAGGGCCAGATTTGGGATATATTTCTAAAGGGAAGATTCAATATTTTGCTGAAGGACTGGATGTGAATCAAGAGATAAAAAGAAGTCGAGGATAATGCTAAGCTTGCTTTTTTGCTCCACTGAAATGTTGAAATATATTTCTCTAAAATGAGAAAATGTGTGTAGAAAGAAGCATGGTTGGGAAGGGTGGAAATCAAGAAATCAGTTTGGGCATGTTGGCTGCAATAGCTAATAGAGCTAAGTGGGAGCCCTGAGAGAGGCGTTCAGATATGTTCAGATAAGTTTCCATTCTAGAGGAAAGGTCTCAGCTTCATATGTGTTTGAATTACAGTAACAAGGACATGGCATTTAAAGCAGGAAACTGGATGAGTTACCTTGAAGGGAGCTTGGACAGGGAAGTGGGAGGTCTGCAGATGAGACCCTGGGCACTCTTCTATTTGAGGAAATTAAAGGACAGGAAAATAAAACTAAGAAGTGGCGGTCAGTGAGTCAGGGCTATAAAAATCATCACAGGAAACAGGAAATATTTTAAGAATATTAAGACAGTGCTATATTATCTCAAACAATGTGGCTAGAGTTAGAGAACTGAGAACTGATCAGAAATGAGAACTGATCTTTGCAATTGGAAATAAGGATTCCCTTGAAAAGAGCGATCGGACAGAATGGTGGGGGAAAATATTGGGTAGACCCATTTCACAGGTGAATGGAGGGAAAGAAATGGACTTTTCCTATAAAGGGTAGTAGAAATATAGAGCAATGGAGTGGCAGCTGAAGGACATTCAAAACTGGTCATCTTTAAACAGTAGGAGAGATGGGCTGGGGTGCGGCACACAAACAGAGGAGCAGGCTTAGGCAGGACGGCGGACACTACATCAATTACAATGGAGACAAAGCAGGATATTTGTACTGATTTAGGTGTTTTGAATATGTGGGGTTGAATCATTTGGAAAGTGTCTTCTGATTGTTCTATTTCTCAAGCAAAATAAGAAGTCATGTGAAATGAAAAGGCGTGAAATCGTTATCCACATGAGGAGGAGGAAAACGGAGCATTACTGATAACGCAGCAATAATGGACTCCTTGAAGTTAGTGATCATGGATTAAGAGTGAGTTCAGTCTACAGTACAGTGCAGCATCCTCAGATATGGGTAGTTATTCACGTGTTCACATGAAACAGCTTGGGTGTTCAATTCAACTAAAATTGGGTCTTGATCAGGCTACAGTAATGGAGAGAAAGGCGCAGGGGATTTGCAGGCATATGCAAGCAGTGAGTATAGAAATGGGCCACATGATCTAATTCAATAAGTAAGGGTACAGGGAGAGGCTGAAAGACATTTGAGAGTTGGTAGGGGCAATGGATTATGGAGTTGAAGAGCTGTCTTCAGAGCACAAGGAGTGAGCTAATAAGGAGAATGAGGCCGTTGATGGAGCATGAGATCCTTGACATTAAGATGATGGCAGGAACATCACGTGCGATGGTTTGGGAGCATGGAGAACCCTGCAGTGGGAGTAGGTTGGAGGCAGGATGAAGACTGAGATCTTTGAGCTGAGACGGTCTCCTCGTCTGAGAAGCTAGGGTTCTAACTGGGTCAACTCTGCAGATATTGAAATAAGTGAGACTGGGATTGTATCAGAGGAAGGTGTGATGGGCCAGTAGTCAAATACTGAAGAATTAGAATGAGAAGAACACCCAGGGGGGTTAGCTGTTAAGGACAGCACAGGAGGAGACGGAAGGTACCGTCTTCAAATAACTGCAATGTTTAAGGAGGAGGATGGAACATGATCAGGAGGTTTCTGTGGTGAATGGTAATCAGGGGTTCAGGCGGGTGGCCTCGAAGATAGATCAGAGTGGGGCAGTTGCGAGAATCGGCATTAAGTCAGGGGTGTGAGGGCTGGTCAGGTGCTCAGGGAGCTCAACAGACAGCCCAGAAGTTCCTCCAGAGGCAGTGCTGAGGTTCCGGGTCAGCCCTCTGAGGAGCGCTGGGCAGTGGCCAGAGGGGCATCATGACCTGGCAGGCAGATTCTGAGCTCTCGGCTGCGCACCAGAGCGGGAAGGGCCTGGACCACTAGACCACATGAGGGCTTGGAGGCACTGCTGGTACTGCCATCACACACACACACACACACACACAGAGCACAGAGACACACACCTGCCTATTTTAATATTTACTGAATGTAATGCCTCTAATATTTTCTATATGTAAAGATGATCACATTCTGAATATTTAGAATGAAATGAGGAAACATAAATCAGGAAATCGATGTTAATGGAACTACTCAGTGTCTTTCTCTTACATCAGTTTGTTTTTTCCTTCCAGCCTGAAACTCAATCATTTAAACAAATATTTACTGAGAGTTACCTTTGTAAAATATGCCAGAAACTCGATATTGGAAAAATAAGCACTATGCTTTAAAAAAAAAAAAAAGCAGAATTTTTGTTCTATATACAGATTTTTGCTTTCTGAACCTTTTATTTTCTCCCCTCAAATTCAAAGATATTTCCTGGAATAATGATGTTCTATTTTATTCTCTTAGTTTATTGTTTTGTTGTTTTTTTTTTCCTGTTTCCTACTCACGAAGTCCCAATTATGGCTTGCCCAATTTTTGTGTCATTCAATGTATTAACATATGTTTTTACCTCAAGTCAGTTTCATCATTTCATTAGTCTGTGTGATGTCTCACCATGTTAGCCCTGGAGAGTTAGCATTTTCAGTTTCTGTCACAAATCAACCTAATTGAGCATGCATCGTGACTTTGAAATAGAGTGTTGGACCACAGAAATGTATAGGTAGACAGCTTTCCTTTCAACATATAATAAAGTTACATTTTTACATTAATTTTGGGGAAAAAAAACAATCACACTTTTGGATGAGGAGTTCGCTAATAATGGAATGTTTCCCCTTGGTGGCTCTCTAGTTCTTAACTAACAGGAAACCTCAATCTCTTGGGGTTAATTATCTCAAAAGCTTAGTGGCTACATTTTTCTTTCCTTGAAATCAGTAGCCGTATGTGTAAGTCCAACTTTCCCTTTCAAATAAATCATTCTGCAATTTAACTGAGAAAAAAAGTTTGTTAAAGTTTAAGCACAATATTAATATTTCAGATTAGGGTTTGAAACTCTGTTACAACTGAAAGTATCTGGGACACCATTGACATTTTACCATCACGAGTAGCTTCTGTCACCATGAATATAATTTTGTATTCCCCGGGGACTGGTATAGAGGTCACCCTGCCACCTGGCCCCCTAGTGGTTCATTTTGAAAATACATGTATAATCCTTTCTTCATTAGTCCTGGACCTACTCATTTCTCTGCAAATAATAAATAATAAAACACCACGACAGAAGTTAGTACAGAGCTATGTACGTACATTTTGAATTAGCACCGTGTAACCTCTACATCTTCCAGGGGACACCTGATCAAATGAATCTTAGTCCCAGTCTGCTCTGCACAGCCTCCAACACTCCAATATCCAATACCCTTTCCACTGTTCCCTCAGGACCTCATTTTGTCAGCAGCAAATTTTCCAATGCCACATTCTTTTTGCATTTTTTCCTTTCTTCTTCTGACTGAAACCTGAGGACCTGTAGTCCTCTTGGGTGGCTCTATTCATTTGTTGCCGTATCTACACCATTTCTCCTCTTCCCCCTCAAAAGCCTGTCCATGTTCATCGATGGCTATACCGTGGACCATTCTCCCTCGAACTCTGTTTCTTTCTCCCAAGGCTCCTTTCAAGCATCTCCTCTCCTCTTAGTTCCTGTGCATCCCTAGGCTTGTGTCCCTTTCTCTAACACTGTTGTCAGCATTCTTCATGATATCAGTACCTATCTTGCAAATCCACCTATCTTGGTCGCTTAAATCCTTTAACAATTATTTTATGATTTTTTTCCCTCCTTCTCCTGGTCTTGGTCCATTTCCCATGCCTTTTAATTCATCATGACCTTTAAATACATGCCCTGTAACACCTTGATTTAAATGTTTCCACTCTCTGATCATCCTCCAAGTACTTCAAGCTCACTCAATCACGTACCCTAATATTGAAATTACGTCATGTTTTCCTACCACCAACAGGTATCTCTAGTTACCTGGTTGAAATTCCTCTTCTCTGCTCATCACCCTCAGCATACCTGTATATTCAGTTTCAAATTCTGTATCTCCCTTGTTTCATGTTCTGTTGACCTGAAAACACCAAACCAGTTTAATTCTGCATCCAGCCAGGTAAACTGGTGTCCATTTCCATACAAACCTGATGTGGCATCTCAAACTTCATATATTATGAAGAAATGGTTGCTTTTTGCTTTTTTTTTTTTTTTTCGTAGGGGAGGTAATTAGGTTTATTTATTTATTTTTAGAGGAGGTACTCAGGATTGAACCCAGGACCTTGTGCATGTTAAGCATTCACTTTACCACTTGAACTATACCCTCCCCTGTGGTTGACGTTTAATCCCAGGATTAAACTTGCTTTTCTGCCAGTGTTCTTTATTTGATCCATCATTTCTTTCATTTGTCTTTCAGCCTGCTTCTGGTATATCAGTAAATCTTTTAAGTCCCCCATAAATATATATCATGTGTATGAACACTTTTATTCATTTATTTACTTTTTCTATTTACTATTTACATTTATTCACTTATTTATACAAAAGTGACTCTCTTGTTAAAACTACCAAAATTTCTCATCTGGGAATCTCGTTAGCCTCCCACGTTCCCTCCCTGCTTTGACTCCCCATTCAAGTGTATGTAGGATGGTGAGTGAATGTCTCATTGAGAAAGCGAGTGTCTGGGCGGTGGTTTGAGTGAGGCGAAGGGACACGCCGCTATCTCGAGCGTTCACAGCAGAGGGAGCACCCAATGCCAAGTCCCTGTCTATTCAGATCCTACTCCTGAGGCTGGTGTGGCAGGTCAGGGGAAGACAAGGGGAAGCAGTGCAGGATGGGCAGGAAACTGGAGCGGCGGGCGGGTGCTGACCGCGAATGCCATTTTAAGGCCGTTGACTTTTACCCTACGGTGAATAGGAAGCACAGCAGGGCTGCTGGCGAACGGGTGACTTATTTTGCGTATACTTTAAAGTGATGCTTTGGCTGCCGTGTTGGAGAACAACTGTAGAGAAGGACAGATAGATGCGAAGAGCTCAGTTAAGAGCTAATGCAGTGATCTGGGCAGGAGAGGATAGCGATTCGAAGCAGGATGGGAGAGGGGACATGTAAGAAGTGGCTAGATTCTGGATAGACTTTTAAGATGGACTTGATAGGATATTCCCTTATACTGGTTTGAGTTTAAAAGAGTATAATTAATGATTCTATAGTTTTTAGCTGAGCAATTAAAAGGCAAAATTGCCATCATTTGAATGGTGAGAGCTACAGCTAAAGCAGAATTGAAAAGTTTTTTCTTCCTTATCATCTCTTTTGTACACAAGAGAACGTATTTGTTTTAAAATCATGTTACTCCCCTGCCACTCTCCCTCAGTGGGTTCCTGTAACATTTAAATAAAATCTAAAGTACTTTAAATGCGTATCATGCTGGCTGTATTTTGTCTCTGCCTTTCCCTCCACTATTACCTTCTACTGCAGTGCCTCTGAGTACTCAGTTTCTGCCGCTTTGATCCACAAGAAGTTTCTTGAATACCTTAAGCATCTGCTTCAAATCCCTGTGTTTGTTGGTTTTCTATCTATGACACATTTTAACCAGAAATTACGGTGCTCAATGTTCATTTCGTTTAGGATTTTACTCAAATACCATCTCCTCAAAGATGTCTTTCTTGTTGAGTTTAATAAACATTCCTAAAACAGCTCTTCTTCCACTACTCTCTCTGCTTTAACCTGTCCTTATTTTTTAAATTTTATAGCCCTTATCACAGTCTATCATTATATTTTATGCATTTATGATTTTCTGTGCCACAGTCTAAGCACACAGTAAGCCAGAGAAATGGCTGTTTTATTATTTTTAATACTGACTTTCTGTCTCCTGGGATTGAAGTATATCATGCTCATTTGAATGGCCAAAATACAGAGACTTGTTCTGATAACTTAATTTTAAGGTTTGAAGAACCTATGAAATATAATGCATCGTGTCTTGAGATCTGGATAGTGACTCGGTTGTCCAGTTTAAGCCAAAAAGATAAACTGATGAAATGAGTGATCTATTGTTATACACTTGTCTGTGCCCATAAGAGTCTCAGACTGAGCATCCAGCAATATTGCAAAGCTTCTATTTTAAGAATGGTTTTCCTTACTTCAAAGTCTTTTTCTAAGAAATGGAACATGACAGTGGTGAAACTGGTACAAGTAACTCTGCATCAGAATCTTCATTTATACATGATGAATCCAAAGATGACAAAAGTAAACACAATGCTCTATTTGAGACAAAAATTACAACTTACTTATAATAGAATGGTTCAGCCCCCCCCAAAATGTACCAAGAACCTCCTCCAAGACCTCAAACAAGTGATAAGAGTATTTCAAGATTACAGAATCAGAGAAAACAATTTTGAGTTAATTTACAACTATCTCCTTTCAATTTCCAGGAATAGTATTGAGTTTCAAAGAGCTATTTCAGCAGCTGGAAATTTTTAAGCAAGAATATACTAAGTATCCAAAAGGGACACTGTCTTTGATGCATACTGTCTTTGAAGCTAGCTTGTTAAAAAAAAATCAAATAATATTTAATTTTCAAGTTTCTTTGTTTTGTTCTATCGTTTATGGTTACTTCATTATTTAATGCATTGCTTCAATAATTTTCTACCATTCACTTACAATGGCATTATACATTGTTTTATTTTATAAAATTTATGATTTTCTAGATATATTGAAAAAATGTCTATTCTAACAACTTGTATTTGAAATATATTAAATATTTACATTCACTGATTTTTTATTTTATTTTATGAGTTCTCTACACTTAAAAAATAAACAGCTGTAATTAATGCCAGCATCTCTGTATTACTGAAGTATTTACCACAATGCCAGTGAAGACGTTTTGCTCTAGGATTGCTGACATTGTTCTGCTCTGCTGGATGCTGTGCCCCCTCATAGCCTGACACTTCTCTTTAAAATGAGTAGCAGGTATTCCATTGGTAATTGAACAAAGTTTGGGGAACTCTGTCCAAGAAAGAGAGTAAAGCCAATTGTCCAATAAGTATTGGCCTAAACGACAAAATGCAGCCCAATAATGGAGATGCTTTTAAGGAAGTTATAGGAAATCATCTTGAGAAACAAACACAGGGGGAGAGGATAAAGTTGTTTTCTTTCTTTTCTCCTAGCTTTTCCACTCAGATATTTTATTTCCATTATCTTTCTTTTCTTTCTTTATGTGTATCTTTGCAATTCCTCTCTGCTTTTCCATATATTATCTCCCTTTTTTACCACTGAAAATGATATCTTTAACCTATTCATCATAATCATTTATATCCCACTTACCCTCCAGTCTCCTGAATATATTTTCTGTTTCCTAATACTTTGGAAGGGTAAAAAGGGACCAGCAAGACCTCCAAGGCAGGGCCATTGCCTTCCTGCTTTTGTGCTTCTGTAAATCTGCTTGCTTCTAGGAAAATGAAACTTACCCCTTAAATTCCATTGGTTCTCAAAAGTTCGCTCCTGATTGGTCCATTTCTAATACCTAATTTGCATATGGTGCAAACTTAATCAAAACCTAAAACCCTATAAAAGCCTGTGTAAACCTACAAACGGGGTCCAGAGCTTGGAGTGTTAACTCCTCTGGGCCCGCAGGTGAAATAAACCCGAGTACTCCAACACTCCAAGTGTCACTTGGTCTCTCAACAGGATTCAAGTTTCTGCAACATTTTCATGTTGAGTATAAAATAATAGTTTGTATAAAATATAACTATCCATTGGATATTCTAGGAAAATAATGATCTGAAATGGGTTTCTCACTTCTCTCCTCATTTTTAAAGCAACTGCCTTCTTTGACCAAAATGGTCGGTGGAAACCTTGTATGACTACAATGAGTTAGGTCTTAGCCTCTCTCAACAAAGCAATTCTGCAGACTTTTCTGACTTTGTCAGCTAGGTAAGCATTTGTAAGTTAGTATAAGGAACACTGGGACAATAGAAGAGAGTGGCTACTTTATCAGCACACTTTGACTAGTGAAGGTGGGTCAGAATCAGTCTACTTAGGTATTCTCCATCTCCTTTACCACAACGAATCAACTCAGTTTTGAATTTAAGGATGGAAGGGATAAAAATGGGTTAGAATAAAATGGATACAATTTGAAGGGATTAGAGTCTCTGGAGAAAAGAGAGGACAACTTAGATAACTATAGTTAAAATATGGAAAGAGGTTCAAAAGGAGAACAAAGACATTTTGTGTACACAGCCAGACTGCAGCTACAAACTATACTTTTCAATTAAACAGCTAATTTTAAAAATTCAAAGGGAAATAGTGACTCAAGTTACAGCAATCTAAAATGTTTCAATGGAAGAACTATTTTAAAGTAGAGTTAAAAATAAAGAGACGGGGATCTGCTTTGACCTTTATGCTGTATACATGACTCTTACTCTAAATTTCTGCTGGACTGATGATAATTTGCCCATGAAGTTGTCCTTGGCAAACTTTGGGGGAAAAGCAACTACCAGAGCTTCCTGTCCACTTTCATTTGCTTTATGTTTCTCTTGAAATACACCTGATTTTTATTTTCTGTCATCTCCCACTAAAAGATAAACCACATGAGGGAGAGGAATTTGTTCATCAAAATATGCACCTACCTGGAAGAATAACTACCCACAGTAGGAGCTCAAGAGTTATTTGTTGAAGAATTTAGTGGATAAATTAGGCAATGACATGATGAAGAAAGCTGAATATCTGGAAGAACAGATCGAGCTGGTCTAACACGTGAATGATAGCAGCTCTAGAAAGAGTAAAAAGAACACATGAAGGAGAAGCAATAATTAATTAAATTATAGACTATTTCTCGGAGCTGGAGAAAAGTATAATTTGTAGCTAGGCAGCAGGCAGTAATAAAGCAACACAGAGTCCCAGCTTAGAAAGATGAAGGGAAATTGAAGTTACCGCACAGCTTCTATTGCCTCTCAATAGCTTTTGTACAGGAAATGTACAGGTGTCTTAATAGTTGTTCCAAGACAAAAATAAAAAAACTCAGGAAGTGGTGCTTATGTCACTGTCACTTGTCCATGCAGGTGTAAACTGGTCTGTGATGAGTAGTACTTTGTGATTCCACACTTTTCCTACTGATTAATCATTAATCAGTTAGTTCTAGTCTTGTCATAGGGAGAAATTTAAGAGGGATGTAAGTCATGAATATATTCAAAAACTTCTCTCACACTTAAAATTTGACTTGATTCTATATCATACCATTATAAGAGCAAGAATGGAAGAAGCTATAAGCATATATTTTATTATTTCTCTTGATTTTTTTTCAGTAGAATTTTTATATCAAGTGATAAAGTGAATTAAAACAGCTCTATAAGAAGTGACAGCTTAATTTCTCTAAATTAGTGTGATTTCTGTGAATGGTTGAAATGCTTATAGTTGTAAGAAACAAATATAAACACTTGAAATGCCTCAGAGAAAGTAAAAGTGCCAATATGTCTTCATTAATAATGAAACAGAAAAATGAATAGGAAAAAAATCACCCTTGGAGAAATTTTTACAATTTACAAATTGCCTCTTAAAAATTTAAAAGGAATCACTGGCGAAACTATTTTTAAAAGTGTGGTGATTGACATGAATCTCATTTGTGTTGTATTTTAGATCAAGACAGTGGCTTTCTCTCCAGATGCTCATGAACAGGAGTTAAGGCCATAATATCTGTGATCAGGAGCATCAGAAGTAGATACCACATAAACTGAAGGCATCACTTTCCTGAGAAGTTTCTGGGAATCCAGAGTATGGTTGGTTGAATAATGGCACCCCGAAATATGTGCATGTCCTAATCCCAAGAACCTATGAATGTTATCTTTTATGAAAAAGAAACTTTGTAGATAGTTAAGACAAGGTTCTTGATAGGAGGGGAGTATCCTAGATTATCCAGATGGGCTTGATTTAATCACATGAATCCTTATATGGGGGACCCCAGAAGGAGACAGGGACACAGAAAGTGATGTGATGGCAGGCGGAGATTGGAGTGATGTTCTCTGAAGATGCAGGGAGAGTCCACTGGCCAAGGGATGTGGGTATCCACAAGATGCCAGAAAGACACTAAAACAAGTCTCCCCTCAGAGCCCTCCTAAAACCTTGACTTGATCCCAGCAGGATTGACTTCAGATGTCTCATCTCCAGAAATATAAAATAATAAATATTTCAAACTACTGAGGTTATAATAATTTATTACAGCAGCAACAGGAAATAAGTACACAGAAATTTCAAGATTTATTTTTAGCACAAAAATTAATTTACTAGCCAAAAATGATTAGAGAAGCTCTAATGAACAACGGTCACTCAAAGTTTAGATTCGCTGATACTGTCTCCCTGTCACCAGGAGGGACTGTTTCCCTTAGACTGAGGGTGAGAGGGAGATAGAAGAGAGAGCTGTAGCTATCTGAGCATATTTGTATATGTTTCAAATATATTGAGTGTATTTCCCACCTCCTGCCCCCAGCTCTTCATAATTTCTTCTGGCCTAAATCAGGGGTTGAGGAGAAAAGGGAATAAAAATTGCTGGCAAATGCGTGGCCGCTATAAGAATGTTGTATGTATTGAAAGAATAAATGTGACAGTTTTTTGCTGGCTGCTGCCATTATATTTTTAATAGGTTTACTGTGAACACGTCTGGGTCAGTTTCTAATTATTCTTGCATCTGTTACGAAAAGAGAGAAAGGAATTTTCTTCACTAATTCTTTGTCAATAACCAAACTTCCTCAGCCTGGTTGTCACCTGAGAGCTAACTCTGTTTAATCTTTCTAGCTGTCCTTCACAAAGTTAGGATGTCTTTTTGCAAGCAATTTGTCTCAACTCACAAAATTTCCTTCTGACAATATGTTGATGACTGGAACTCTTAAAATGAGGTGCAAAGTTAAATGACATAATTTTACCCAAATGGTGTGATATCATCTCATTAAATTTTCATGCAAAGAAACGTAAAATTACTCCTTCCATTTGATCAGTGAATATAGAAATCAGGAAAGATAAAGTAAATTTCAGTTTAAAAAATTATGTGCTTGTCTTATGTCACAACATTCTAATAAGTCAATCACGTACTTTTAATACACATTTTCTGTAACTTCAGTAATGACGACAGGAACTCAGTGGTGTCATTCTGGGTGAATGAGCTAAACTTTAAATGACCGCAACTGACCCAGAACAACTCATTGTCCCTGAATTTCCTCATTAAGACTACTGACGTAAAAGGTAGATATAAGAAAAATCTGAGTGAAAAATAAAGTTACCTAAAATCACTCCCAAAGGGAAGGATGCCTTGGTGAATTTTATTATTTTTAATTTGGTTCAATTTGGTCTTTTTTATGAGGGCGAAGAGTTAAAATATGTCTTAAACTCATGTTCATCAATGAAGTGGGTTATTATCAACTCATGCCAAATTAGCTTATTTTTAGAGCTTTATTTATTTTACAGTTCAGTGCTATTAATCTAGCATAGCTACACTTGTTTTCTACTTAATGACTAATCAAATGCATAGATTGATTTCTTTAAATATTTCTCATGTAATAAAATATTCTGATCAATGTTCTAAACTTTTTTAAAAATGATTTGTAAATAGTATCATTTAACCAAATTTCTAAGGCTAGAAAATTTGCTTTGGAAAGACTGCTTCAATATGTCTAACTTGACTTGAAATAAAATAAGTAAAAACATTGAGTTGATTATTATATTTTGAGCCAACGTCTGAGGTAAATCATATTCTACTCCAATGGTTATTTATTAGAAGGAATACTCAACAGTTCCAGAAGTTTATATAGGGAAAACCAGTGTTCATAGGATATTATAAAAAATTATTTTAAAACTAGACTTATGAAGTATGTTTAAGAAAAAATATTCAATAGTTAATTTGGGGAAGCAGGTGGAACATTTAAGTTTCTGGATGTAAAGACTGAATCAGTGTGGTAAAGATTGATTATACAAAAATATTACTGTTTTTTTAGGGAAAATATTCAGTTGGATATACACTTTACAGATAGAAAATATATTTAACAAATACTATATTTAAATATTTAGATAATAGCAAAATGCAACCACAGATGACTTTAAATAATATAACAAAATGCTAAAAAAAAGTGTAGAGTAAATATGTTATCTAGAAAAATAAAACTGAAGTTGTTTAATCAGTCAATTAATTAATTGTTTTATTTAATGTTATACCACTATTGTAAGAAGTTTACACTGGAACTTAAAATAAGGAAAAAAAGGAAAGAGTTTCAAGGTTACTATAAATGGTTAAAGTCATCATTTCTCCTCTTTTAAGACTGTCAAATACATTTCTGAAATTGAATGATATTTGGCATTCAGGGACCTAAAATATATGAGACAATCACTGGGCTTTAGTATCATGGCAAAGGCACATTTAAGCTGCCAGCTGAAAGCTGATTTAGAAGGGAAAACAGTCAAACTTATTTCACAGTTTTTTGAGACTGTTTGAAATTGATTGACTGAAAACAGAAACATCTACAAACAGTTTTACCTCTTTTCCAATTTGGGTGGCTCTAATTTTGTGTGTGTGCCTAATTGCTCTGGCTAGAACTTCCAGTAGTACACTGAATAAGGGTTCTGAGAGTGGGCACTCTTGTCTTGCTTCTGATCTTAGAGAAAAGCTTTCAACCTTCCACCACTGTATAGTCATCATATACGGCCCTTATTATGCTGAGATACATTTTTTTCTATACCCAATTTTAAAAATATCTTCTTGATGGACTGATTCCTTCATTATCATATAATGCTTCTTTGTCTCTTAACTATCTTTTGCTTAAAGTCTGTTTTGTTTGATATAAGTGTAGCTACCCTTGCTTTCTTTACATTAACATTTGCTTGAAACATTTATTTCCATTCCTGCACTCAGTCTGTGTGCGTCCTAAATCTAAGCGGAGTCACTCGTAGGCAGCCTATCATTGGATGTTTTCTAATATTTTTCTGTGTGAATTCATCAGTGCTTTTTAAAAAAATTGCTAAATTTCTTTAAGCTAAGTAGGATAAGATATCTTACAAATAAATAAAATGCCCATGATTCTTTTGTAGTAACTCAAGAATGAATGAAAATGAAATGGTAATGCAAGAGGGAGTATGACAAAAACAGTCAAATTTCAGATTTGTAAAATGTTATGCTTTAAATTTTTAGTGATAATATATCTTTTGTGTCAGTTAATTAACACTTGAGCCAATAATGCTTCAATTGCAGAATAAATAAGCAACAAAAAGTAAATAAAACAATTTGTTACCTGAGTATATAGGTTTATATCTTGGCCTTGTGAGAACTGAGGTGTATGCACTTTTTAAAAAATGTCTTAATTGTTGTTTTCTTATCTGAATGGGCTTACGCTATCAAGGCTGTTGAAAATTCACAAGAAATAAATGAGATAATGCTTTTCAACTCATTTGAACATTGGTAAGTTTTATTTATATGGCAAAATTGTCTCTAACTTTCTCTCTCTCTCTCACATACACACACAAGTTTAGAGAGAGAGAGAGATGTGGTATCCTTGTTCTTAGCATCTTCATTATGTAAAGGAAAAAACATTTCTATATATTTAACACCGTTTCTAAACCCTATTATAAATATTTAAAATGAACGTAAATAGAATCTTCAGGGAGTACAGATGTAGAAATGAGAGATATAAGCCCTGATTTGGGGATACAATTTCTTTGAAAGAACTAAGTTTGACACCTAATACAGCACAGAAAGCAGAATATCTAAAAGAAATCATTATCTTGCCTAAGTATAGCTGTTGAAATAAATCAACATCTAGAGCTTTCATATCCTCTTCATACTATCAATCAAGTTTGCTTCACTTTATAAAAATGAAAAGCCTTAAGAAAGCATCATCAAACACTTCTGGCACATGATGTGTTAAATCAGCTGGTTAGGGCTGTAAGATTGCTATGAATACGTATTTTGTGTCAATCAAATAAAATTCACAAGGCTTCGGTATTGCAAAACGTGCCTTTACTGCTGTAACCTAGACAGGAAATAGATTGATTTTCTTTTTATGGACAACTTTCTTGATTCTCTTGTTTCTTTTTACTGTCAGTATGAAACTACTTTATCATTGTCTGAATTTCACTGTTTGCTCACCAAAATGATGCTCTCACAAGCTTATTGAGGTTCAAAGTCAGTTCTAAAAAAAAAAAAATGAACATACATACAGAACAAAAACAGACTCATAGACATAGAATACAAACTTGTGGTTGCCAAGGGGGACGGGGGTGGGAAGGGACAGACTGGGAGTTCAAAATTTTATTTCTAACATACACCAGTTAATTAGTTCATTGTTGACAGTAAGATAGATGTTTACTTTCGAGTAAAAAACAAAACATGTACAGTACGTCTATCTAGTTCACCTAATTTTAAATTTCACAACTACACACAACTACTCTTTCGCCTCCCATGCCACCAAGAAGCAAACAATACAAAAGTATAGCTAATAGAAAGTATAATTTTAAAATAGTTCTAAAACATAGTCCAAAACTGCTTCTGCACTCCTCCCTTCCCCAGTTGGAGAATACTGTCAACGATGTAAAGTACAGAAAAGGAACAAATGGGATATGAAGTTGACCAGCGCAATTTTTAGCAACAGTTTCAAAGTAAATTTCAGTGGTTTAAGAAAACATCAGTAACTGCCTAAAATATATTATTTTTAACTGTGCTAAGGTATAAAATTTCATAAATCTAAAATCACTGTAAATGTAACAATTAGATAGCTTAACTATAAACTAGAAAATGCAGGCTTCCAATGTACAATAAATATACTAATAATCAGTAACTTTTTAGAGTTTATATTCAGCTTCCAAAACTGACTAAATGTGGTTAAAGTATCTGCCATTAACATAATCTAATCTCAAAATATGTCCACACTCTCTCTTATGTACCATATTAGGGAGAAAAAATCATGTTTAAATAAAAAATGAAATCCACAAAATGAAAACTATCAAATTAAAATACACCACTTCATTACTACATTTTCAAGAGCCTATAGGTAGGTACTAAGCACAACTCTAAAAGATACGGCCCCCTTCACAAGCACATTCGATTTCAAATAGCAAGGACAGTAATTAAAATTTTAATACTAAAATGTCACTCTTTAAATCATCCATGCTTTACTAGATAGTTCTGACCTCAAGTATACCGAAATACTTCCCCAACACTAAAAGCATTAAAGATCTTACCCTGACATCTGTACATAATAAAAAAGGAATTTAAAAAACACAATTTTTCATTAAAATGAATATGAAATGGTATTACCTTGAAAGTATCAAACACAATATACCCTGAAGCCTTCCATTTTAGCGCCTACAGAATTGAAACTTCGTTTTATTATGCGAGGATGGCATGAAATATAAGACACTATTCTACAATCTCGTTTCAACAATGATTAGGAAAATGAAAGATCACAGGTACTCAGACTTTTAAGTAACAAAACTTAGCCTTTTAAACTTCACAACCTTTTAACGGTCAAATTCCTAAAACCTTAGTGTTAAAGTCTACTCATAGGAAACCAAAATTGTATCCAGTATGAGGCAGCAGTTGAACAGCTAATCTAAGATGTGACTTTTTCTTCAATTAGCTTCCACCTTGCTCTGCGCTTTTATTTTGCACCGCAGTTTTTCACTCAAATAGAGAAAGACAAGACTCACTCAGGTAAGAGGGGTCCGGTCCTCCTCCGCCCGCGTCAAGGCGAGTCGAGGGATGGGATCTGCTCCACCCACGACCCCACGCGAGCCCTCGGGCACCCAGGGGGACGCGGCCCTCCTGGCTCCTCCTCGCGCCCGCGGGGCCCCGCACCGGCCCTCTGCCCCCGCCCAGCCCGGCCCCCGAGCGCGCGCGGCCGACGAGCGGGCACGGCCGCCGCCCGGACGGCCGCCGGGACCCTCCCTGCTCCCCGCTGCCCGCTGCGCTCCGCGGGGGAGCCCGGCGGCCGACAGGCGGCGCTGCGGCGCTTCCCACACGGCCGCCCGGCCGCCGGCCGCAGGCGGAGGCGCAGCGCGGGTCGGGGCGGGAGAGCAGGCGGCCGGGCTGGGGACCGGCTGTGGAGACTGGCCACCTGCTCTCCCGCATCCCGACGCCCCGCCCGCCTTCAGCAGTTCTTAAAGTGAAAGCCTGATGGCAATAAATTATGTCAGCTTTTTCTTTTCTTTTTTTGACTTTTTAAAACGCATTTAATATTCTTGTAGGTGGTTAGTCCTTAAAGTTTTGGCAATACCTGACCCCCTCCAGCCCCTGCCTCTATGTTTTTCCTTTTTTTAAAAAAAATTACTATGCTGTACAGCATAGTACAGCATAGTAATTAATCATTTTTACAGACTGTACTCTATTCAAAGCTATTATAAATAAATGGCTATACTTCTCTGTGCTGTGCAATGTCCTTCTTGTTAGATGTCTGTTTTATACATTGTAGTGCGTGTCTTTTAATGGTGTACCCCTAATTTGCCTCCCACCCATCCCTCTCCCCACTGGTAACCATTAGTTTGTTTTCTACATCTGTGAGTCTGTTTCTGTTTTGCATATACACTCATTTATATTATTTTTCACATCCCGCAGATAAATGATCTCACACAGTACTTTCTTTCTCGGTCTGACTTATTTCACTAAGCATACTATTATTCTCTAAGCCCGCCCACATTGCTGCAAATGGCAGAGTTTCATTCTTTTATAGGACTAAGTAATATTACTTTATGTATATATTTACATGTACATACACCACGTCTTCTCTATCAATTCAGGTGTTGATACGGACTTGTGTTGCTTCCATGTCTTGGCTATTGTAAATAGTGTTGCTATAAACATTGGGGTGCAGGTGTCTTTTCAAATTAAGAGTTTTTGATTTTTCAGATATAAACACAGGAATCAAATTGCTGGATCGTATGATAGCTGTAGTTTTAGTTTTGTGAGAAACCCCTATACTGTTTTTCATAGTGGCTATGCCAATTTACATTCCCACCAAAAGGACAGAAGGGTTCAAAAGCTATACTTCAAAAGTCTACTTTGCATTCACTTTAAAAAATTACTATGTAGATAATTCTGGTTGACATTTTTCCTTCAGCTCTTTAGAGATGTTATTGTACTTTCTCCTAGTTTTTATAATTTCTAGCAATGTTTGCTTCCAATCCTAATTTTTGTTGCTCTCTATGTAGTGTTTCATTTTTTCACTAATTGCCTACAAGTTTTTCTCTTTATACTTGGTTTTTATTGCTAGTCTGTGAGGTACATGGCCATATTTCTCTTCTCTTTTGTTCTGCTTGGTGTTCAGTGAGCTTCTGATCTGACATTTGTTTGCCTTTCATTATTTTTAGAAAATTCCTGGCCATTTTCCCTTCAAATATGTTTTCCCCTTTCTTCTTTACTTCTTCTATTTTGATTTTTCCAGTTACCTACAATAAACGTTTAGACATTGTCCTGTGGGATGTTCTCAGCTATTGAATGCTCAGTTGTCATTTTTTTCTGTTTGTCTTTGATTTCCATGTGGTTAACTGGTATTGCTCTAGCTCAGGTTCTCTGATTCTTTCCACCAATTTGCCCACATCTTTTTTAGTTCATTCCTTTAAAATAATTCTTAACCACTGATACTGTGCTTTACTTTTATAGGATTTTCATTTAACTCTAAAAGTAGTTGCCATTTCATTTCTCATATGTTCATGTGTGTTCACCTTCCCACTAGATCCTTCAACGTAATAATAATAGCGATTTTAAATCCCTGCCCTGTCTGATTGTTCCAACATTTGGTCTATCTCTGATTTTGGTTCTGTGTTTCCTCATCTCATCTCATTATGATTCATAGTTTTAACATGTTCTGTTTCCGTGTTTCTGCTTGACTCCATTTTTATTGTATGCTTGGCATTGTAAAAAAGTAGATATTGAGATAATAATTTATGTTTGAAAATTTTCAGTTAGAATGTTTGTGGGGGGCACTGATCCAATGCAGCTGTACCCCACCTGGCTGGGCTCTGCTGTTGCTGCAGCTACATCAAGCAGACAAAAAGCGTCCCATTCCTCCATTGGAACTCCGCCATGGCATTGCTCTGAGTGGCAGGTCTGAGGGTTTCCTGAGTATTCCTGTTCCACCCTCAGCTGTTAGCAGACCTGCTGACCTGTCTTACAGTCTCTCTCTGTGCCCTTGACCTATTTCAATGGTAGACTGCTGCTTTTGTTACTTAATGCAAAGCTTTGTTGAGTGCCTACGGGCTCCTAGGTTCTCCAGGTCTTCCTGCTGCCCCTCAAACCTTGGGAAGTGTGGTCAGCCTGTCCAGCCAGGGATGTCACATCTCTCCTTCCTGACATCAGCTATGTTTTATGAGCACCTGATGGGGGCCAGTGGGACATTTTCTATGAGTATGTGTGGATTCCTCTTATGTCAAGGTTTTTCAAGATTCTAGCCATCATTCAGTCTTCAAGAAATTCATTAACATTTTATTTAATTTATTCTAAAAATTCTAATAATTTACTAATGCTCAACAAGTTTATGTTGCTTCTCAAAGGCGATTTGGACCCTTTGGAATTCAGTTTATATTCCTACCTTGTGACATAACCAGAGGTGGATTTTTAAAAGCATGATTTTATAGGTTATTTGGTCCTTGTTTTTCAGACTGTGACAATATTTTTTGAGGCATTTTGGATTCTTAGCAATTTGGAACACAGATCTCATGTCTTTTGACTAGTCAGTCTAGCTTTACGAGTTTCACAAAGTACCAGCATTTTGGATGCTTTGATCCCATTACTGTATATTGGTTTTCTGTTTCATTAAGTATGCTTTCATTTTTATTTTGGTTTATGCTACTTTGTGTGTATTTGTATCACGTGTAGAGATTGATATTTAGCTTGTTTTCAACTTTAATTCTTTACTAGCATGTGGCTCTGGGGACATGAATTTCACTGAAATTAGTCATTTGGCTGCATCCTGAAAGTTTGATGTATGGTATTATCAGTATTGTTCATTTAAAAATATTTTATAATTTTGAAAATAAAATTTTCTTTGACCTATAGGTTATATATATATATATATAGTGTATATATATATATATATATATATATAAATTTCTAGTTATATTTTTATCATCATTTTTAAACATTGTATTATGATGAATCCATACATTTGGATTGACTTTAATTCTTGAAGTTGAAAAAATGCTTTCTACAGTGTTTGATCACAGTTATCAGATGAAACCCCAGTCTGCTCACAGCCTTGTGAGTGACTTTGAAGCTAAAGGCCTGGCTAAATAAACAGTGTCCCAATTCTTGACCCATAGAAACTCTGAGATAATGAATGTTTGTTGCTTTAGCTGCAAGTTTTGTGATAACTTCTTATCTAGCAATATATAACTAATAAGTGGGCTTTTAAAAAACATAGCTTCTCAAGTTCCAGTCCTATTGATTCTTTCAGTTTGGGATGTTAACCAGAATATGTGGAGTTTTTTTTTTTTTTTTTTTAACTCTCTGTGTAACTCTTTTTTATTACAATCTACCTGGATTGTGAATCACTGCTCTAGGTCATACCCCTCCCTTCCTCCAAAACTTTTACATTGTTAGCAGAATATTCTTACTAAAACTCACAAATGACCACGCTTTTTGTGTTTTAATCTTCTCAATGACTACACATTACTAATAAACTTCTGACTAACCAGCAGAGAGCACAACACCCTTAACTCTCTGGCTGCTATGTATCCCCCATATACTCTACTAGTCGCCCCACAAAAGGCGTCGTAAACAATATGCAGCTGGCCCTCCTTGTAGACTCTTTCCTGTCTCCACGCATTTGCAACACTTGTTTCAACTTAGAATTTTCATCCTCTAGCCCAGCTCCCATCAAACTGCAAACTGCTCATCTACAAAATATAAATACAAATGTGCCTCCTCTATGAATCACATAACTATTTTGAGACTTATCACCTTGTGACATAATTAATTTTTATAATTTGTCTCTTGAGCAGTAGATTGTGGACCTTTGCATGGCATAGACCCAATTTCATCAATCTTTTTTTACAGCAGTATTGTTAAAAATTAGACATCCGTCATACACAAAGAGCAAACTCAAGCCACAAGATTGTTATTCAATGAAATATAGAATAAATTTTAAAAATATGTGTTCAGCCCTAGCTGTTCATAAAGTGCTATACACACTATCATGTTCTTGCCCTTATTCTTAACATACATACTTTTCCTAGTTCAATATTTTATATATCAAATAATATGGTTGATTTTCATTATTGCTTTCAAGTTTTAGATTGTATCATTGTTTTCAAATGCCCAACAGTGAGTAACCAGCAGTCTAGTAAAGGTTCTTAGGAGATCTGTAAGACCCCAAGAGGGGCATAACTCTTAGGATTAAAGTTAGTGCCAAGTACAATTTTGAAAATTGTAGCATAGATAAACAAGATTATACTTGTTTATTGTATAGCACAGGGAAATATACACAAAATGTTATGGTAGCTCACAGAGAAAAAAATGCGACAATAAGTGTGTATATGTCCATAAATGACTGAAAAATTGTGCTGAACACTGGCATTTGACACAACATTGTAAAATGATTATAAGTCAATAAAAAATGTTAAAAAAACAAAACAAAACAAAACAAAAACAAAAACAAAAAACGGTGCAAAGTAAGACACTGTCAACCCCTAACCCCAGCTCCCGCCCGCAGCGCCGCCCGGCGGCCGTTCGGGAGCCGCAGCGCCGCGCGGAGCCGCCGCCCAGGGCGCGGGCCGGGGGCGCGCCGCCGGCCGGGCCGCTGTGCTGATCTTCGCGGGCGCGACGGTCCGAACCGAGCCGGCTCCGCGGCGGGGCCGCCGGCGGAGCGGTGACAGCGGGGTCGGGGTCCCGCGTGTCCCAGCCGGGCAGCGGCTGCTCCGCACAGCGCCCCGCCTCTGCCCGGGGTTTGCGGAGAGAGAGCGAGAGGCTGTGTTTACGGTCAGTAAAAACATTCTGCTGCCCAGGGGAGACGGTTGGTGGGGAGGAAGCTAAGCCGCTTCTAGACGTTGTTTGCTCTGTAAGCTGCGTTATTTTGGGTCTTTTAGAGGGATGGCCCCTGGGTGACCCAACTTGAAGAGTTTTCTTAAATTCTCAGGTGGAGGAGACGTTTAGTGCAGTTGGTGGATTGTGAGAACAGTGGCAGCCCTCCACCCGCCAGGTTGGTGTTAAAGTTTGATAAACCATATAATTTCTTAGATTACTCGGGTTTTTGAAGATGACTTTTATTTCCAGTGTATTCCAGGGCCGGCTGCATCATGTGGTTGCTGTGCAAAGTGCTTTATTTCAGGGTTAGCTTTTTGACTTCCCCGTAGTGTACTTAAAGACCTCAAGGCGTGTTCGAAAGCTTTGGATTGAAATTTTTTCCTCAATGCTTTGAATGCTTATAGACTAATTTGATAATTTAGAAAATATCCGCCTATCCCACGTCATGATTGTTGCCTTTCTTTCCTTTGTCCCTTTGACGTCGTCTGACTGCGGAGCCACACTTAGCTTTGTCCTGTCTTCTGTTTGGTCTGGATAATGCTCTGTAGGTAGATTTCTGCTTTACACTTGCGGTGTTCATTTGCCAGAGAAACATTTCAAGTTAGGAGGTTCTAGTAGGCATTTAGTTTAAACTGTTGTAGCTGCAGACCCTCTATAGGGCCTTTTCTTTAACGTTTGTGTTTACTTTCTACATGTGGCTTCTAACAAATCACTTCTCTGTCCATTTTCACTTTTTGTTAAGACACTGATTTCTATGAGGTAAAATAAGACAAAACATGTGAGGCAGTTTAAACTACTGGTAAGTAGTGGTATGTATGACAGCCTTTGCTTTTCAAACGTGAAACAGAGTAGAAACTGGCTTAGCTTGATGACTGAAGAAAAAAAGTTAAGTTTACTTTTTATCTTCGTGGGCTAAGACCCTTGTTAAACAAAAATTTTCTAAATTCAGAACTCTAGAGTCATCTTAAAAATATCATTTTGCATTAAACATTGGTTAAAAGGCTACTTAGGTTTTGATGTTTGTTTTAAGCAGAACTTTTTCAAAAAGATTAATAACTCTTCCATTTTAAAATTAGTGGTTAAGATTGTAGCTTTTGGGTACATGGAGATACTTGTAATTTTATTTAATATATAATATTTTTATCTACAAGTCAGAGCTATTTATGGTCCAGTTGGTAAGGAGTTTATATGAGGGTGATGTGTAGAATAGAACACATTCAGGTTCTCATATGAGAGGATGGATATGTTTGTGTCCATAAGGAGACACCGTAGTGGATTTTTAGGTACTGAATCCTTTTTCAGTTGCTCCCCCATCCAATTTGTCAATCTCTATATTGCATTAGTTTTTCTTGCACTTAATGTGAGGAGGGGGAAGCTGGAAAGGAGAATTCATGTGTTTAGAGTCATAAAACTTAAACTTCCCTAGTGCCTCCATTTCTAGCACGTGCCCCAGCCTGTGCTGCATTTGTAGGAAGACATCATGAACTTTCTAGAGTTCAGTAAGTGTCTATATAGACATGTGCTCACGTATATAGAAGTGCTTTTCTTTGTTATCTGTAACCACACTAGAAATGTATTGGAGCTGTCATGATTGCGTGTAGCCCAATGAACTTTTATGTATGAGTATTACTTTTTTAAAAAAATATGTTGACGAGTTATTGTCTTTTCTTTTTCTCCTTAAAAAAAATTAATTGGTGCGTATGAGGGGTCAAAAGGTATTTTAACTGTAGCAGTAAATTTAGTCCCATAATGTTTTGGTTTAATGAAACCATACTTTAAATGAACTTTAGATTATGACATGTTTTTTGCATTGAAAAATCTGGTATAAATGCTTTGCTCCGCACATTATATAGAAATACATTTTCTGGAATTTTTGCCAAAAGTTATAAAAGTTTCCAAGCTTAAGCTGTTTCACTTCTACCAGCAAGTAAGGGTCTGTGAAATTAATAAGAGAAAGACTGTTTTTTGTCTTTAGCTTTAAGGGGCTCGGACTCTTCAGCTTATTAACTGAGATTGATACTCCAGTTAGCGGTCTCATTTTAAGAAGGCCCATTTCATCCCCTACATTAACTGTATCTTCCCTGTGTATGTTCAGGGCCTCTCTGAGTAGCAGGGTTTGAGGGAAGTGGGAGTGAAAGCACCTCTCAGTTTTCTGATCTCCTTTTTATAACTTGTTTAAAGTCTTCCAGGGTGTTTATTATCTGGTATCTTTTAAATTATCCTGCAGACTTGCAGGCTGGGGCAGTCAGGGTAAGGGACATTTCTGTGATGTCTGCTATGTATCTGATACTGTGTTAAAAGTTTCACTTTTCAACAATTATGAGAGAGTTCCATTTGAAGAAGAAGGCTTGAAGAAATAATTTTTCTATCATCATGCACCTGCTAAGTGGTGAACTACACATTCAGACCCAAACCAGTTTGATCTCAAAGGCTGAGCTTTTTATTCATTGACCCTCATAACTCTTTGAAAGCAGTTATTCATGTTTTAGCCTAAAGGTGGCCTCTAGACTGACCACCTTAGAGATGTGTTTTGTTGATTTGCAGTGTCTTTGAATTTCAACTAGTGATCAGCATTGAAAAACTGGGAAATTTCTCGATGAGGCTTATGGATTTCTGGATTTTTAGGGATGACTTGAAAATCCAGTCAGTCACTGGTAGGCTGTGTTCCCACCTTCTGGGGCAGAGAGGTGGGGCAGTAGCTGCCCTTTGTAGATCGGGGTGTGTGTGCAGTCAGCGTGGTCCCCTCACCCTGGCTGGTGACGTGCGTGGCCTGTGGCACTGATGTTCTGTTACCTGCCTCAGTCCTCGTAGGTGTGTCATTCACGTCTCTGCCCCAGCTTCCCCTTGCGTGGATGACTCCAACCTTTAAAAACAAAATGTTTTTTGGACTGTGACCACTTATCCAAATTCTAATATATTGTTTGTCATTCTTAATTTTTTCAGAAGTCCTAAAAATTTGTTAATAAAACCTGTGGTATTCATAATACTTTTTATCCAGTATTAGCTTATTAGGTATTTTTAAAATCTTTGTTTTTTATAATAGTAACAATTTGAAAGTTCTAAAGAATGATGATTATAATTTTTCCACATCTCTTCATCTCAGTGAGCAAATAAAAAACCACTACTTTTTTTACTGGGATGAGACTCACAAAGAAGAAATTAATTGAAGATCATATAAATAACTTTTTTCTTTTAAGAATGGGTTATAGAGATATCGCCTTCCACTAGTCAGAATGAGCACCATTAAAAGTCCATGAATGATTAACACTGGGAAGGGTGTGGAGAACAGGAAGCCTCCTGCACTGCTGGTGGGAATGTAGTTTGGTGCAGCCACTATGGAAAAACAGTATGGAGATTCCTTAAAAAATTAAAAATAGGCTTATCATGTGATCCAGCAGTCCCACTCCTGGGCATGTATCCAGACAGAGCTCTAACTCGAAAGATACATGCGCCCCAGTGTTCATAGCAGCACAATTTACAATAGTCAAGACATGGAAACAACCTAAATGTCCATGGACAGACGACTGGATGAAGAAGTTGTGGTACACACACACACACACACACACACACACACAATGGAATACTAGTCAGCCATAAAAAAAGAATAAAATAATACCATTTACAGCACCATGAATGGACCTGGAGATCATCCATTCCAAGTGAAGTAAGCCAGAAAGAGAGAAAAATACCATATGATATCATTTATTTGTTGAATCTAAAAAAAAAAAAAAGACAGAAGTGAACTTATTTACAAAACAGAGACAGACTCACAGACATAGAAAACAAACTTATGGTTACCAGGTGGGAAGGGACAAACTGGAGTTTGAGATTTGCAGATACTAAGTCCTTTATATAGAACAGATAAACAACAGTTCTCTACTGTATAGCACAGGGAACTAGATTCAGTATCTTGTGTGGCCTATAATGGAAAAGAATATAAAAAGGTATGTGTGATCCAGATTTATTTAAAATAAATAAATACTAAAAAAAAAAAAAGAAGGTATGTATGTATATATATGCATGACTGAGGTATAACTTGGTACACTAGAAATTGACACAACATTGTAAACTGACTAAATGTCAATTTAAAAAGAATGGGTTATAAATATAAACTCTGCTTTCAAAATGAAGACAATGAAATGGAATAATAAATTCAACAATAAGCATTTTTCTAACATTGTTGGTAGATGACGGGTTTGGCAAAGAGAAGATTGCTGTGTAAAAATCTCTGGGACCAGACTTAAAAATTTTGGCTGTTTTTGATGGAAGTTTTTCTGAAATGTATTACATATTTATTGTGTCCCTAAAGTGGACTGAGTTTAATCTTTTCTTAAATGGTTGAAGTTTAGTATAAGAACAACTTATTGTTTTGAGCTCTCTTGTAGTTTCTGTTTTTTATTTTTCCAGAAACAACTGAATGGGCATTATAAACTTAGATGATGGTGTTTCTTATTCTTGTATCTAGTTTTAATTCTATTTCCAACTTTTTATTTAAATTTCCTGGTTTTCTTGCAAACCTTGAGGATGTCACCTTCTGATTAACTGTTTCTAATATATTTTCTGTGGAGAAAGTAATCATCCTTGACATTTGCCTGTAAAGTGGAATAAATAAATTCTGAATCTTCTGTGCAGTAAGATATATGAGCTTTAGTCGTTTTTTTTTTTTTTTTAACACCTGTTTTGGCTGTGTAGTGTTTAGTGTTGCGATTGCCCTGTTACTTTCTAAACAACTGGGATGATGTATTAGTTAAAGTGAAGCAAAGTAGGATGGAGAGAAGAAACTGATGAATAACCAGAAAGACACAGCAAATAAAATGCACATTCCTTAGGCTTCAGGTAGATCATTTCTGAGATTTGAATCATGAGTACTCTGGCTCTAAACTAATACACTAGGTTATTGATATTAAACATAGCCTAAAGTGTCTGATTGTAATAGGCTCTCCAGAAATGTAAATTATCAATGAAGAAAAAGTACTTTCTGTATTTAAAGGAAAGAGTAAGCAGGAGGTAGATGACAGGGGCTCCGGATGCTGTTTTGCTGTTAGTTTGTAGTAAGTCGCTGCTGTGCATTACATTACAGGTTTGGTGACTATGACTCACATGAAGTGAACTTGCTTGTTCATCTTTGAATTTTACTACATTCTAATGGTCCGGAAAATTTTGCCAAAGTTAGAGGTATATTTTTAGGGTGGCCTAGCTTCAGATGCAGTCTATATGGGGTATCAAAAAGTGGAGTTTGTTGACTTGGAGAGATTTGGGGGCAGGGCAAGGGCAGTCACTGGCTATAACTGCTAACACAAAGTTTAATGAGAGGCCTACGTGGCCACTAGCTGCAGGAAACAAATTGTAGGTGCGAAAGGCTGTGAACAGAGAAACACTTGGTGCCTTCAAGTCTGAGCCCCAAGTCGCAGGGCGCACTCTCCAGGCTGCAGGACTTGATTTGTGTCTTGTGTTTTCACATGAGCAACTCTACGTGACATGCTTGGGCAAACAGCCCCCGGGTTTTTCTCAAAGAAGGATTTGATTTATTGAATGATTGTTACTAATTCTTCTAGCAACTCTGAAGTCTGCTTATTCTGAATGAAACCCCAGCAGGGCTAGCCCTCACGTAGTTGAGCTGCCCGGCTGCACAGCAGCAGGAGGAAGCCGTGCTCAGGGCGGATGGGAAGGGCCAGGCAGCCCCCACCAAGTCAGATCCCTGGGAGGCAGTGGCCCTGCCGCCTGGCAGCGCGCAGGCCTCGGCTCGGTGCTCGTGGGGCCAGTCCTGTCCTGGCCGGGCTGCTGCAACAGCAGCGCTGAGACCAGTTCTCAGGGAATGCAGGTTCCTTTTGCTATTGGGTGAATTCATCCCGAAGCTACTGCAGTTCCAACTCAACAGCATGCAAACGTGCACAGGGAGAGCTCTGCTGTTCAGTCCCCAGGCTTTCTGGTGTGTCTGTGACTCTAGGAGTCATGATGCCACAGCCTGGAGGGGGAAGAGAAGTGAAAAACACAGTTTGTCGGAGTAGACAGAAATATCAAGACCTAAAACTAGAGTTCCAATTATGTGTTTAGTTGCAGTTGAAATGAGAATTTATTCAGCTGGAAAGACATCAGCCAGCTGGGGAGAGCTGTTCTGAGGTAGCAGGGAATGGCATGCAGTCTAGTGAGGGGCGTGCAGGTTTACCTGCCTGGAGTGCGGAATCCAAGGCAGGAAATGAGGGGAGATGCTAACAGGACCATGGTAACTGCGACTCTGATTATTCACGTAACAGGCCACGATAACCGTGAGGCAGAGTATTTGGAATTTTGATTGATTGAGCCGTTGGGATATAATACAATAGGAAATAAATTAGCCGCTTGACGAACTGGGTTGATTGAGTCCTGGATTAGGGTAGTGATTGTCGAAATAAATAAGAGTAGAACAAGACATTACATGGAAGAAAAACTGGTCAAGCTTGGCAAATGTTTGATGTGAAAGTATCAAAATTTCTTGAGGGCTCACTCTCTGGGTTGAATTTGGACCACAGACGCTGTTGTATTGGAAAGAGTCTGATTTTATAAAACTTTAAGGAACTCAGGCTTTGAAGTTGAAAATGTCTAAAATTCTGAATCCAGATAGGAGGTTATAGGTTGGGGTTTGTGTCAAAGTCCGATTTTATCCTACTTGCAAGCTAATACTTTTGTTGGGGGTTGGTTAAAAGTTTGCACGGTCCTTCAGTAACCTGTGCCTAGTCTTTTGGGAAGCTTTGGTCCAGATAGTTGGGAGGTAGAAGTTTGGTGAATTTGGAGAGGAGGGGAGAAATTAGATGTAAAGATACATTATCAATTTTATTTCTCCTTTACAGGTATATATTCACTCTCCTTAAGCTGGAATTAGACTCTTCAGGTCAAGAATATGCTTGATCCCATTGATTATATGTGAATTGTAAAATTCTTGTTTCAGAGACAAGGTGGGGGAAACTGTGATCTCTGCATTGGAGGCAAATGTATATGTATGATTTGTGGAGCAGAATTACCTTTTCATTTATCTCTTCTTGCATTGATGATGGCAAAGGATACACACATACACATCTTTGAACTTTGAGGTTTGGATTTAGTTTTCAAAAGAACACAGATAGAATCTTATACTTAGGAATTGAGTGGGATATTTATACACTGCTTCTTTTCCTAAGAATTAAGTAGGTTAAGTTTGTAAAATGGTGAAGAAACTGTAAAGTGCTTTGCAAATATTGTTAAAATTATGTTGTTTCCAGACCTACTTTCTTTTGGAATCCATCAGTTAGAAAATATGGATAAATAAATGTATTTTTAGAAGTTGAAATACTGGAACATCATTACCAAACATCATCTAATAGAACTGAAAAATGCCGAATTCCTTCTCAAATACGATTTTATCACTTTTTAATATTCATCATTCAGTCTTTTAAAATGCCAGTTGTTATGAGTTTACATCATAGTATTTATGCAGTTTTGTATCCTTTAAGAAATTAACCTGTATTAAAAAATGTATATGCAGAGCAGAGCCCGCAGCACTTGTAGGAGGCATGGAGGCGGTTCGGTTGTCGCAGCTGGAGGGGTGCTCCCAGCACCCAGTGCCTAGAGGCCAGCGATGCTGGTAAACAGCTTACGGTGCTTAGGACAGCCCCCGGCAACAACGAATTATCTGCCCCAAATGTTTGCAGTGCTGAGGCTTGAGAAACCCCACCCTAGCAGAGATTTGTCACTGTTGTCACTGTCTTCTTTGTCTTTTTTGCATTGTTGTTATTTCCTGCGGTTTGCTGTCTTCACTGATTACTCCAGTTGCCTAAGCTTCCCGTATTCTTACCCTGCGAAGCCTCCCTCTTCCAGCGCTCAGGCACTGCAGTCAGAACAAGTGGCGTCTGCTTTCCAGGGTTGCCCATGCTTCTCTTCATCTTTGAGCTTGTGTTTGGGAAGAATACCTGATTCTGTTAATTTTTAGCAGTGATGGAATGATGGCCCATGGGGATTATCTCAAAACCAGACCAAGCCAGTTGCTTGTTAACCCAGAAGAGCCTGGATTAGAAGGGTTTTAGTTTCTGTGGGGGAAGATATTTGAAGGCACTTAAGCAGCAATTTACTCTGCAAATCTATCTTCACAATTAGTTCTACTCAGCTTCAACTTTTCACAATTTATTTTCTTCAAAATTTTAACTCGGAAGTCCTAAAAAATCTTCATATCTTTCTCATAACTCCATCCCTCTCTCCACTTATTTTCATCTGTAACATTTTTGGCAGAATTGTTTTATGTACACATGCAGATTTCCTGGAAAGAGACAGAGGCAGATGGTTTGAGGTGCAATATGGGAGAAAGGTGAGGTCTTGAGGGTGGGTTTAGGATAT
Organism: Camelus ferus; assembly: GCF_009834535.1. Taxonomy (NCBI): domain Eukaryota; kingdom Metazoa; phylum Chordata; class Mammalia; order Artiodactyla; family Camelidae; genus Camelus; species Camelus ferus. Next base: position 17,325,969 of record NC_045727.1, read on the forward strand.
ACTGTAGGATGTGCGATAGACAGATACCAACATTGGGGGAGTGACTAGAGCCATTGTGTGTGTGTGTGTGTGTGTGTGTGTGTGTGTGTGTGTGTGTGTGTGTGTGTGAGGGTGTGTGTGTTAGATGGTTGAAAGTTACAGTCCTTTATGCAGGTCGCTAATGTCTGTCCTTGTGTCTGCACTTACTTGAAATAGTGTACAGGAGTTTCAAATTAGTGTGGAAATCTAAATTATGTACATGTTTCCACTTTTGGATTTTTAAGTTATATTTCATAAGTGGATGTAATTTAATACATTCAGTATTAAATCGATGTTTTATGTCCTTTGTGATTGATTTAGTTTATAATTTATAGTTTAGTATTTCACTGTGAGCCAGCTAGCTGCATTAGTTTTAATTCTTAGAGACTAGCTTGTCTGAAAAAGTGGGTGTGTTGGAATATGCGTATAACTGTAGACACACTCTCCTATCTTGAACTTTCATTTGTAGCTCTTAGGTGTAGATATTTGTAGAAAATAATTTGACTAGTTTCTAATGAAGAAATAGATAATGCAGCTAGGTTTGAAGTCACATTGTACAAGTTGCTTCTCCAAGACTGCAGCAGTAAAGGCACTTAAGTATGTTGCTGAAACATAAGACAAGACAGTTCCTCGAAATCTGCCTTTGTCCTACAAGAGAACAGCTTTGTTAATGGAATTTAGTTCTTTAAGATCAGAGTGAATACATAAATGTTAGAAGCCCTGGTCAGCACAATGTGATGCCTAAGACATGGTTGATGACTCAAGTTCCTTAGGAAGAAAATACAATTTTATGTTGGGGAAAATGCTCTTGTTATCTGGTTTTTAAATTGCACAAGTGAAAAGGCTGTACAGAACACCTCGATTACAAGTGATTTTCCTGAGGAACGGGAATGTGCCAGCCTTAGCTTATTCTTACACATCATCTCATATATTGTAATTGAGTTTTTCTGTAAACACAAAGATCTGTGATGTCAAAAGATTTTTGCAGATTTTCTTCCTCTATTCATAAGATTGTCTGATCAACTTTCTTTCATATAAAAGGAACATGATTCACTTTGTTTCTTATATAATATTGCTTTCCCACACAAAGATGACACTGAGCCACCGTCAGTGAGCTGTACTGATGGTCTCTTCTCCTCTGATGTCAATGGCATGTTCATTCTGTGTTTTTTGTCCTGTTACATTTAATTTAGATCAGAACAGAAGATCGTAGGCTTTAGATTTAGGAGTTAGGAAGGAAGCTTTTGTTCGCAGGCATTCCTGGGAAGCAAGATGCTGTCTCCTGATGGAACATGAGAAATAGCCCTAAGGGCTGGCACTTAGGGCATACTTACTGTATGCCAGGTTTCTGGATGGAGTTGATACACCAAATGCCCAGGTGAGGGTGTATCAACTCACATTCCACAACATCTCTGTAAGGCTCTGTTACTGTCATTTTATAAATGAGGGAACAGATCAGGGAGGGTAAGCTATCCAAGTCAGAAAAGCCCTTTAGCTATTAATTAGGGAAGCCAGGATTTGAATGTGTTCAGTCTGGCTCCAGAATTCATGCTCTTAAAAACTTAACTGCCTCTAAGAAACATATGCTTTAAAAAGTATAATGAGTTTGTTAGATTCTGCCTCTGTATGAAGCTTGGATCATTTCACAATCAGAGCATAATTCAGGCTCTTTGTGCTTAGAGTATTTGAGCCATTTGGCTTTTGGTCGGTCAAGTTCTTTGCAAGGTTTTTGGTTGTTTTCGTTTTTGATGTTAGAAAGTGTTTGCAATTAAGAGAGGGTAAGCAGCTTACAGAAACATTTTATGCACAATACCATTTCAGTTTTGCCAGAGATAAATTTATATATGTATTCATTTTTTAAAAGCTGAGGACAGGTAATAAATCTCTGGATGGTGAGATATAGGTTCTATCTTTTACAAAAGTATCTATTAGAAAAGTAATCCCTTATGTAATTTTGTGATCAAGTACTCACAAAAGACATCAGGGGAAAAAAAATTTTTTTAATGGCAGACTACCTTTAGTAAATACCAGAATCCTGGTGTCTTTCAAAAAAGTTACAGGAATTAAAATGCTTTTCTCAAATTATAAAAAAGAATAGACCTGCTATGCTCTCCAGTGGCAAGGAGACCAAGTTCTATTTTTTCTGCTTAGAGTCTGCTGGCCATTTTCCTCCTATTCCTGTGTGTGTGTAGGTAAGTGAGTTTTTGGTGTAGCTTTACTCCCCCCGCCCCCGTTTTTCTTTTAACCTGTGAAAATTAGTTATCTGTTTTCTCCATATCACAGGTACAATCTAATTATTCTTCTACCAGTTTTACACATAGGCATTTGCTTGATATACTATGTTTGTTTTTCCCTAACTTCTTAATCTTAAAAACTTCTATATTTTCTAAAAGGTTGGTAATATATATAGTCCAATGAACATCTGTATACTTTTTACCTAAGTTTACTAATGGTTATCTTTTGCCACATTTGTTTTCTCTCTCTTAATATATATTGTTTTTTTGTTCTGAACTCCTAATTATATACACTTAAATACCTCAGTTTGCATCTTACAAGTTTAAGGGCATTGTCCTTACATAACCAAGAAGATGATCGTCTCTTTTTAAGTGTGGCGATGTTCAAATTTCCCATGGAGCTTGTAGGTACTAGGCACCACATGAATTTATTTTATGCAGATTTCTGGTGATTACAACTAAGGACTGGAAAGTAAAATGCTGTTGGTCTGCTTTTTATGTATAGATAATGTAATAGTAGAGAAAAGAGACATTGACATATAACTACCCTGCAGGATGGAGCGCTTTATATAAGAACAACAGCACAATAAGGCAATAGCCTAGAGGTTGTCACAGCATTATGACCTCTGAGGATAAAGATATTAGTAAGGATGAGCCCGGCTCAAGAAGATGCTAAAGTAGAGGACAAACAAACAAAACCCAGTACTAGTCCAAGTGGAAAGGTATTTGGCACATAGATAAACTTCAGTTATCTAGAAAGTTTCCTCAGTGGAAGCTGTCATTTTCCTTTAATGTCAGATCACTACCGTCTTACTGTACTCTCGGTTAAATGGATTTTGTCTTCATCATTGTCAGGAGACAGATCTGTTTTCTCTATTGTTAAGGACTTTACATGATTAGAACATCCTCAGTGAGTGTTATATGCTTTAGCAGAAGGGAGAAAAGGAGTTAAAGGTTGTCATCCTTTGAGTCCTTCCCGGTCTGTCCCCTGTGGTTCACGTTGCCCTGCTTGGGTAATATATCCGAGTGATAAAAGCAGCTCCAGGTCTGTATTTAGGAACTACAATAGAATATTCATTTTTTTCATTGTTCATTGTTTTATTATTTTTACTCCTAGATTTGTAGGTTTGTTTCCCCGTTGAGTATTTTTTTTATTCCCTATTAATTTAAAAAAATTACTAAGGCTGAATGGGTTAGAATTTTCTCTGTAAAAACTTCATTGCTTTTTCTCAACTACTATGTCTTCCTATTAAAAAAATATTTTTTAAACACTTAGCAGTTGTCATTCCCTGCAAAAATTAGACTAAAGGGAAATGTAGAACATCTTCATGGTTATCTGATTCTATCCAATAAAAGTTGTAAAGTTGACTATGTTATTAACATGAATCCTTATTAAAAAAAAACCCTTTTCATTTTGGGGTAAATTTAGAATCACAGAATGTTAGTGTTAGAAGGAAGTTTTGTACTCTTGGTTGGGTTACTTAACCTCTCTGTGCCTCATCTTAAGATTAATTGTACTTGTCTTACATGGTTGTTTTGAGGTTTAAGTGAGATAGTATATTCATTGATTAATTAAGCCATAATTTACTGAATTCTTACCTGTTAGGTAATGTATGCTATTGTAAGCACATTAATTCATTTAATCCAGGTGACAACACTATTAGGTAACAGATCCTGCCATTTCACTTATTTAACAGACAGGGAAAGTGAGGCACAAAGAGGGAGGTAACTTGTCCAAGATCACTCAGCTAGTAAGTGGCAGAGCTGGGATTCTAAGCCATGCAGTTTAGTTCTGCTTATAAATGAAAGCTAGTGCTTGCTAAAGTGTTGAAATATGAAGTAAGACGTTGACCATGTACTTCTGTAGTTATTGAAAAACGTAGTTGCAACAGCAGTATGACAGTTACAATGCTGTCCAGAAACTCATGCAAAATGGTGCTGAAAGTTGCATGGGTAATTCCAGAGACCGATACCTGAAATGTGCTCATAGCATCAGTGGAAGATTTTTTAAAACCTTATCTAGTGAACAGATCTATAATAATTTTATTTTTAACAAATTGCACTTTGCAAATGCTAGACCTATTAGAAATTCTGATACTTCTTGGATGAGTATCGTAAGATCACATTTCCTGATAATTGATGCATGGCTCTCTTATCAGCAAGGTATAGGCTGCTTTTTTTAAAAAATAAATATAAATGAAAACAGGTATTTCCATGGACCAGTAAGTGGATTCCTTAATTCTTATTGCAGACATTTACTGAGCCCCTATTTTCTTTCTTACTCTGTTCTAGGTAATGAGGGTACATCACAGAACAAATCTAAGTCCATGTTCTTACGGAACTTACATTCAAGTGGTGGAGGGATGTCAATAAATGATAGTGTGAAGGAAGGCAAAGCAGGGCTAGAAGGAGTGTGATTGGGACATAGGCTTTCAGACAGGATGATCAGAGACAGCTCGTGAAGAAATTGAGCAGATGTCTGAATGAAGTGTGGCAGCCAGCGCTGCTCTGGGGGAGGATGGTCCAGGCAGAGGGACAGGCGTTGAGGCTCACGTGGCTGCAGAGTAAGGGGAGAGTGGCAGAAGGTAAGGTGAGACAGATACGCGAGTGGAGTGGCGGAAATGCAGCCTCCTGTAAGGATCGTGTCAGCCTTGCAAGCCATGGCTAGGACTTAGAGCAGCTGGGAAACCTTTGGAAGGTTTTGAGCGGAAGACTGACATGATATGACTTCACTTCAACATTGTTCCTCTGGCTGCTGTGTGAAAAGGAGACTGCAGTGGGGCGAGAGCGGAGGCCAGTTATTTGTCATGAGCTTTGACTGTCTAGAACCTTTTAAATCTTGCTTTGTTTGGTACATTTTCAGCCTTAAGAATTTCATCTCCCTAATTTAGACTCCTCAGCCTTTCATTTGCAACTAGGGCACAGACACGTACACTAGCCTTCTTAAGTAGCTCCTCTAATCAGGAGCATCGCTGGAGACCTGGCTTCTGGCTGAGCAGGCGTGTGTGCTTGCTGAAGTCTTGCCAATGCTGTGCACCTTTCAGACAGCTGTGACAGGTTTCCCCCTGGTCATTTAAAGCTTGTGTTTGTGGTACAAAAGGGGCATTGGGGAGGCAGGGCTCTCCACTAGGGTTGATGTTTTTCACAAGATATTTTGGGGGTAATTATGGGATACACTCCTGCTTCTGGGACTACCTGGATAGTCTTGAGGAGGATAAAGGTGGGGAGGGTGCCAGTACTGTTGTCAAGTAATACCTTAATACTTCAAGTAAAAGAATGTTGTTTGGGAAGTATGGGAATTGAATGAGGTCATAATGGAGAATGCTTTATCGTTTATGGAAAAGTCTATAGATTCTGGGCCAGGTTTCCTTTGTAGGATTTGCACGTTGATTTGCAAGAAACACAACACCTTGTATTCATATCTGTGTCTGGTGTTCCTTTGCTTGGCTCATGATTTCTCTTGGTTCGTGCTTGTTCTTACAGAAGCAATGATATTGTCGGCGTTTATTAGGGCATATATTTTCATAGGTTGATGGAACCTGGGAGAGTCTAGCAAGTAACAGGGGTCAGGAATAGGGTAGCCAATTAGGAACTGGAGTAGACAAGTAGGCAGCTTGGAACTAGGGCATCAGATCTGTATCAAAGGGGAGAGAAGATAACAAATACGAGTGGATCAGAGGCCAGGGTCTATTCAGACATGGTTGAGGAGAGGAGTGAATATTTAAGTGTCTCAGTGAGATTTGGTGTTAGAGCTGCATCTGTCCCTACTTTTTGAGCTTTTGACTGGTTGCTAAGGTATAGGAACAAATCTCAGTTAAGTAGATGCAGACTCCACGTGTGGGAGCAGGCAATTCTGTGGCGTCTGACAGAGCCAAGGAGCGCAGGAGCTGGAGACTGGCATGGGCTCCTGTAGGGGAAACTGTGCCAATTTCAGTCACTAGCTGTGGAAATCAAATATCTATATTTGGTGTATAAGAAGTACATTCTTCTGTATTATTTTGTTACATGTTTTTCCAAGTCTTCAAGGTAGATGTCAATTTAGATTTTAAACTGGTTTAAAAGATCCCTATTATATGCTATATTTAGATAATTTTTTTCTTTTCATTTTTTTTTTAGTCATAGCAAAAATGTGAACCAGTAACTTCCCTTGTAATAAAATTATTCTAGAAAGTTATGAAGATTGAAACCAAAGTTGTCTCCTTGGCACTGTCTCCTAATTGCTGTGTGACCTTGGGCTTCTTATAGATCTCAATTTAATTGTCTTTATTTATTATTTATTTATTTATTTATTTATTTATTTATTTATTTATTTATTTATTTATTTAAATGGAGGTACCAGGGATTGAACCCAGGACCTCATGCATGCTGAGCACACACTCTACCACTGAGATATACCCCAACTCAGTTTTCTTTAAAACAGGCTAGTCGTTCTTACTTTATAGGTCAGTTGAGTGGCTTACATGAAAAGCTACAGCAAGTGCTCAGTAAGTGTCAGCTATCATTACGTCCAGTAATTGTTTCTAAACAAGAAGTTCATCTAGTCAGGCTATTTTTTGCACCTAGCGAGCTATCTGTACATTTAAAGAATTGAATACATGTTTGAAATAAAGGAGACATATATAGTTTTGGCTTTTTCATTTTTCCATTTATAGATGTGAAATGTGAAGCTTAAAAAAAAAAAAAACGTTTGTTTTAAACACATCATTTTAGCCAGATTTTCATGTGAATTTTAAAATACTAGGTTTCTAAAGTAGGAATGGGAGTAAACCTTAGTGGAATATTATGAATATATTACATGATGAAAAATAAAGATATTTGTATTAAAGTCAAGAGCAAAGTGCAAATGCTCTCATTCACTGTTACTCTGCATGGCTTGATAGTTCTAGTTAGTGTAGTAAATTTATTAAAACAGATAAAATTATGAATAAATGAATAAAAGATTTAAGTATGGAACCAGAATCAAATATATATATACACATTCTTAGAAATTTTTATTGTAAAAATCAAGGGGCTCGTGAATCCCCTATAGAGGCACATGGATCTCAGGTTAGAACTCCTGTTATAGTGGGGGGAAAAGGTGGTTATAACCAGTCAGCACTAACGAAATTGAGTGCTTGAGTAAACTTTCTGTAGGTTTGGCATCTATTTTGCAAGCTCTGCCTTTTCAGCCCTGCCACTGTCGTATGAAAACAGTGATAGAAAATACACACATGAATGAATGTACAGCTCTGTTGAAAAAACAGATGCTGGCCTTTGGGCTGTAGCTTGCCTACCCCTGTTTTATTTCATTTGGGAACTTTTTCTAATCAGTGCATTACTTGTGACATCAGATAAGACATATCTTGCTAAAATGGTAGCACCGGTGGTCACTAGCCTGATTAACATACTTAACGTTAAATGCGTAGATTAAAGCAAGCACGTAGAAAAAGAAGGCTCTCACTGCTGGTGGAAGTCAGGGAACTTCCGTATGCAGAGCAGTTGCAGAGCTTGTCACACTTGAATATGTATGCAGATCACGGTGGGGATCAGGTGCGTCGGGGTAGAGCCTGAGTCATTCTGGGATCAGTAGATGTGAGGTGAGCCCAAGATGCTGTATTGGAACAGTTCTCCTGGAGATACCCGTGCAGCTAGTTCCTGAAATACAGCTTGAATAGCAAGATACCGTGTGTGAGGAAAATGCAAAATGTTGTACACACAAAAAAATTTGGTTGGTTAAGGACTGAAATATCCACAAACACATATTTCCAGTCTCGGGGGCAATGGTTAACAAAGGAACTTGTTATCGGAACACGCAGTGAATAGCAGGCTCCCAGGTTTACTTTTAGCTTTTCAGCCTAAATGTTGAGTCGGACCTACAGTATCGCTCAGAAGTTCTTCAACATGGTCTAGTAGCTCCTTTCTCAGCTGACATTGTGCCTTGATGTTTGGTCCCCCAGCTCTTCTGGTGCTTGTGACCACTGGCTGCCATTTAATCTTTTATTTCCCCAATCTCTTACTACTTACATCTGTCCTATTAGCAAAATATTGTTATTTATGAATAATGAGTCATTATAGGATGCTTAATAGTTTCTCGGAGGTGAATACAATGTTGATTTTATTTATTTTCCTCAAGGAGGGCAAGTTGAAATGTTTTGAATTGTTTTTGGTTTTGATTCTGGACTTTATTTTTGGACAAAGTTTATAACTTAGGGAAAAGGAAGAGAAAGGCCAAATACCCGTATGCCTGCCATTTTGTTTCAACATTTTTCTTTAAAATTTTTAAACAATAGTTTTATTGAGGTATAATTTCTATACAATAAAATTCAACAATGTTTAGAGGTGTATGTAGTTGTATAACCACTACCGTAGTAAAAATAGTGTGGAACATTCACATCAGCCTTGTGCTCTTTGCAGCAAATTCAGAATACTTTCTGATTTCCATTTTGATTTCTTTTTTCACCCATGTGCTCATTAGAAGTGTGTTAAGTTCTTAATATTTGGGGATTTTTCCAAGTTTCTGCTGCGGATTTAGTTGCACTGCAGGAAGAAAAGACGCTCTGTTATTTCAGCCTTTCACATTTTAGGGAGACATGCTTTAAGACCTAGAATTGAGGTCTGTCTTGGTGCATACTCCATGTGCCTGTGAAAAGAATGTGTATTCTTTTGTTGGGTGGAATGTTGTGTAAATGTTCACTGGGTCACGTTGCTTGATAGTGTTCAATCCTTGTTTTTTGTCTACTTGTTCAGTGAGGACTGTTATGATTTCCAACTATAATTACAGATTTGTCTACTTGCATTTCTGTCAGCTTCTTCATGTACTTTGAAGCTCTGTTATGTGATACACACTTAGGACTGTTACAGCCTTTGGATGCATTATCAAATGTCTGCTTTATCCCTCAGATTGTTTGGGGGCGGTTGCTTGTTTTAAAATTCACTTTGATAACATGGCGGTCCCTCCGGGCTAATTTTGGGTTAGTGTTTGGATGTGTACCTTTGCCAACCCTTTTACTTTGACTCATCTTTTTATGTGTGTTTAAAGTGTCTTTTAGACAGCGTGTATTTACATTTTCTTTTTTGAAAAAGAAGAAAATTACTTTCTGTCATTTAATTAATATGTTTAGATCATTTACTTTTAATGTAAGTATTTATATGATTGAGTTTAAAATTCCCACCCTATTTTTCTGTTAGTTCCTCTGTTCATAGTCTTTTTTTACTCCTCATTTCTTACATTCTTTGAGATTAATTTGCTTTAAAAATGATTGCATTTTATCTCTGCTCTTGGTTTATGTAATATACCTGTTTACTATATATTTTTAGAAGCTGCGCCTGGGTGAACAGAGTACATTTGTAAGTTACCAGTGTATACCTTCAAGTAAAATGCCCCTTGATGTGTGGTATGCTTCTATTTCTCCTCCCCTCCACCACGCTGTGTTGTCATACATTTTAAATGTACGTACATCATAAATGCCACATTATGTAGTGTTTTTTTTTAAGTACGGTCACTTAACTCTGAAAGAGATTTTAAAAATGAGAAAAGAAATTTTTAAATTTTCTCATATATTCATTATTTCTGGCACTATTCTTTGTGTCAGCACAGATTTCCAGCTGGATTATTTCTTCTGCCTGAAAAACTTTTAACATTTCCTCAGTGCAGGGCTACTGGTGATGAATTGTCAGCTTTGATGTCTGAAAAAGGGTTCATTTTACTTTTTTTTCTTTCATCGTCATTTGTGAAAGATATTTTCACTGGGTATAGAATCTTAGGTTGAGTTTTTTTTTTTTCTCATACTTTTAACATGTTTCTGAATTACCTTGTGACTTGTATAGAGTCGTGCTGTCATTGACACCTTTGTTCCTCTGTGTGTAATGTCTTTTTCTCTAGCTCCTTTGGTCCTAACCCACCCACAGCTGATTTTAAGGTTTTTTGTCCCTAGATTTCAGCCGTTTGCCCATGACTTGCCTCTGAGTGGTTTTCTTTTATATTTATCCTGCTTAGGATTTGTTGAGTTTCTTGAATCTATAGACGGAATTTTATCTTTCACTTTTCCCCCATCGTGTTTCTTTTCCTGTATGTTTTTCTAATGTTCCTATAACATGTTTATAATAACTTTTAACTTGTTTGTATACTGATTCCATCATCTCTATAATTTATTTCTAATGTCTGTTTTTTATTCCTCTAGTAATTGGAGAAAAAATATTTTCCTGATTCTTCACATGTGTAGTAATTTGTGATTGGATGCAGATCATTATTGATTTTACTGTTTTTCTGTGTTTGACTTTGTCTCTCCTTTAAACACTGTCAGATTTTTTGGAGGGGTGTGAAATTAAACTACTTGGAATGAGTCAAATCCTTTGGAAGATGGCCTTTAGACTGTGTTAGGGTAGTCCAGAACAACCTTTAGTTTGTGGCTAATTTTACCCCAGGAATAAGGTGATGGTTTTCTGAAGACTTTACACAGTGCTCCATGTATTACAGGCCTGTCTTCTCTGGCTGGTGGGAGTATGAACACTTCTGAGCTCTGTATAAGCTTTGAAGAATCCTCTGCTTACTTTCTTTGTGGTTTATTTTTCTGACCTGGGATAGTTGATTTGCTCACATGATCAGATTTGTGCTCAGCCAGACACGTAAGGGGATCCCTCCTCAGGTTTCCGAGCTTTCTTTCTGTGTGGCTTCCTCTTCTTTCGTACCCTGACCCACAAATCCTAAATGCCCACCCTCTCTGGACTCAGGTATCTGGCTCCTCAATTCAGTGAGAGCAGCAGCCTCTGTCTGGGTTCCTTCACCCGCACATGGAACTAGAAACTGCTCTCAGGTAGTACATCGGGCCAGTTGTGGCTGTTAACCTCATTTGTTTTTCCTCCCATATATTTTTTCTAGTTTTCTAATTATTTACGGTGGTAGGTTAAAGTGAGTCCCTTTTCCTCCATTATAGCCAGAAGTGGAAAGTGATAGTAATTTGTGTCCTTTTTCATTTTTGTCCTGTCATGAATCACTTCCATGAAAATTATGCATGGCACTTTACTGCTAAATTCTTCAAAATACATATCCAAACATTCAGATCCTTTTCCTACTGTATAACCACAAGTTTTCTGTATTGAAGAAAATTAACAGTTTTTCCAGGATTGTTTCCTTCTCAATTGGGTTGTCTTGTCTTTTTGTTTGTTTGTTTGTTTGTTTGTTTTGTTTTTTTGCTCTCATGTGTTTGGACAATGTCATGTTCATGGTTATATGGCTCTTCTCTGTCCTGTTGTTTTTTTTCTGTGATATAATGTGGGTAGCTTCTTTTTTCCTTGTCTCTGAGTCCAATGTATTTTTTTCCCTCAAGTCACAGCTTGAGGGGCTGATTATTTTGTGTTTTACCTACTTTTCTGGAGTCATGGGATCATGATTATATAGCCAAAAATGGGCAGAAGGCCAAAACAAGCAATTCTTCAATGAACACATACAAATGACCAATAGGCACATGAAAAAATGCTCAATCTCACTAATTATCAGAGAAATGCAAATCAAAACTACAATGAGGTATCACATCACACCAGCCAGAATGGCCGTCATTCAAAAGTCCACCAACAATAAATGCTGGAGAGGTTGTGGAGAAAAGGGAACCCTCCTACACTGCTGGTGGGAATGCAGTTTGGTGCAGCCACTGTGGAAAAGAGTATGGAGATTCCTCAAAAGACTAAAAATAGACTTACCATATGACCCAGTAATCCCACTCCTGGGCATATATCCAGGATATCCATATATCCATATATCCTAATTCAAAAAGACACCTGCACCCCAGTGTTCATAGCAGCATTATTTACATTCACCAAGACATGGAAACAACCTAAATGTCCATCAACAGATGACTGGATATAGAAGTTGTGAAATATTTCTACAATGGAATACTACTCATCCATTAAAAATGATAAAATAATTTGCAGCAACATGGGTGGTCCTGGAGAATGTCATTCTAGTGAAGTTAGCCAGAAAAAGAAAGAAAAATACCATATGATATCACTCATATGTAGATCTTTAAAAAAAAAAACCACAAATGAACTTATATATAAAACAAAAACAGACTCACAGACATGGAATATAGACTTGTGGTTGCCAGTGGAGAGGGAGGTGGGAAGGGAGAAACTGGGAGTTTGAGATTTGCAGATGGTGTATATAAAACAGATAAACAAGTTTATACTGTATGGCACAGGGAAATATATTCAATATCTGTTAGTAGCGTATGGTGAAAGAGAATATGAAAATGAACATATGTGTAAGTTCATGTATGACTGAGGAATTGTGCTGTGCACCAGAAATTGACACAACATTGTAAATTGACTATACCTCAATAAAGAAAGAAAGAAAAAGAAAAGAGAGACAGACAAAAAGGATTGAGAGAAAATCACATAGAAGGTGGTCAGTGAAGATGCAACACACATAGACATCCCTGAGGATGAAAATCAAAGGAACAAGATGGAACAAATATTAAAAGTGGTATCTCAAGAATTAACTTTGATGAAATGAAGAATGGAGTGTGTATGTATATATATATATGTGTGTATGTATTTATATATATATAAAGCCTACATCACATGCCTGGGAGAACTGACCCAAGGTGGCCAACACCAAGGACTATTGTAGCGAAAGTGTTGGGCTTTAAAGGAGAAGGAAAGTCCCCTGGGTGTCTGAGCAGTGTGATCAAGGACAGAAAATCTGATCGCCAGCAGGGAAGGAAGTGCAAATTAAGGAGTCTGTGCCATTTCAATCTTCCAAGAGTAAAGTCTGCAGGCAAGGACTCCAGGAAGACTGTTCCTGCGAAGCAGCTTCTGGGGGTGGGGGTGTCCCCTTGGGGCGCCCTCTGAGCAGAGGGCATCTCTGTGGGGTGGGGGTGAGGGAGCCCTGCAGCGCTTCCTCAGGATCCAGCGGCTGTCCGGGATCGGAGGCCCCCAGGGGCCCCTCCTGCGGCCTGGCTTGGTCTGGGCCACAGTATCTTCCCTGGCCTTGGTCTTATGTGATTCAAATGAAAACCACTGGTTGAGGCTTTGACCGAGACCCATGCCGCCCAGTACAAGTAGAATATGGCCGTGGAGACTGTTTTAAACATCACATTAGAAAAGGAAAAAGAAATAGGGGACATTAATTTTAATAATCTGTTTTATTTAACCCACTATGCCCCCAGATTAACAGCTCAACATGCAGTCATTATAAAAGCAAATTGACGTGGGTATCTTAAATTCTTTGTTTTCACATTCGGTTTCTGAAATCTTGTGTGTCTCACGCACAGTGCACCTCAGTTCAGACCAGCCATGTTCCCGTTGCTGTATGTGACCGGTGGCTGTGTGGTGGCTAGTGCAGACCTGGGCGGGTTTGTGGACAGTCAGTGTGACAGCCTGGGAGGCTGGCTCTGAACGTGCTGGCCTCTCTGTGGTGAGGCTGTGCTTGGGAACAAATTCAGGTGCCTTACGGATGCTGACTCAGGCCAACACCTGAGGACACACAGCCTGCCAGCGGGGGGCTGTGGACACATCCCAGTGCTCTCTGCCCCATGAGGGGGTTGGAGGCCAGCAGTGGACAGTGGGGAGGTGACCACAGTGGAGAAAGGACAGTGGCCCTGGGGGTACAACTGTGGAAAGGAGGGCATTGCAGGAGCAGTGGAGAGGACGGGCTGAATCGGGGTGTGGGCAGCAAGTGCGTGTCCCCTGCCAGGCCCCCGTGCGCTCCTGGCCTGGCCCTGGGGCCCCGCGGCGCAGCCCCCCACCGCCCACCGCCGCCCTTGTGGGGGATGGCGGCCACGGTGCCAGGCCCGGCTCTGCCCTCACACCCCGCCTCTGGTCCCGTGGGAGCTGGATGGCCTCCTGGAAATCAGCCGCGTGACCCACACGCTGCTGAGCAGGGGCCTGACCGCACACTCACCCCCCGCGTCCTCCCGGAGCCCGGCCCCGGCTTCCCGCCCGCCGCCGCCGCCGCCGCGGGGGGATGCTGGGCGCCCCGCCAGCGGGCATCTAGCGGGGTGCTCTCAGGGCCTCCACCCTGCCCCCCGTCTCCCATCATTTCCCGCGTCCAGGGTGCTCAGGCCCTCCTGGTCTCCCGTGTGAGCAGGGGCCGCCGTGGGCCAGCCCGAGGGGGTGCAGCGCGGTCGCGGCTCCGGCGGACCGCGTGGCGGGGCCGGGGTTCCCGCCCGGAGCGGCCCCTGCAGCTCGGGGTGGGGCCCGTGCTGCCCGAGGACGGCGGCTGCCGGGTCGGCACTGCCTGCACACTTTGAAGTCTGCAGACGTTGGAATGTGCTGGGCGCCTCTCTTTTTGTTGCTTCTACTCTGAGCTGTTGGGGGACATGAGTATCAGCTGGTCAGCCACCCTCCCACCCGCCTACCATTTCACTCCTATATTGAGCAGCACAAAGCCACCCACTGGGTGGGTGGCATGGCTGCTGGCCGCAGGGTCGTGCGGTCCCGCCTCGTGAAGCGGCCCACGTCCTGGGGCGGCCCCTGCACTCTGGGCGTCCACCTGCCTGAGGCTTGTCCTCTCTGCGCCCTGTTCTGTGTCAGCACATTCAGGAGTGTGCGTGTATGTAAGAGTGTGTGAGTAATAGTGAGAGCAGTGGGGGAATATGAGTGATGGTGGGTGTGTAAGAGACAGTGTGTGCGTGTATGTGAGCGTCTCTGTGAGTGTCATCACCACTGCTTAAAAATAAGTGTCTTTGGCTTTTACTTTGCTTCATTACTGCATCTGAACATCCCACCACGTGCTGGCTTAATCAGGGCTGATGTCTAGGCCTAGATTTTTTTGATCCAGAGGGGCTGAGCTTTGACCCTGAGGGTCGAAGGGAGGCCCTCCTACAGCCTGATCATACCTGTTGTTGCCCTCGTCTGTCTGGGACCCAGCGTTGCTTTCCTTGTGGGGAGGCAGGCCTGTTCCTGGTGTGTGGAGCTGTGCCTCAGAGCCGTTGGCCCAGCCCCAGGCAGCAGAGGGGACATGGGGCCGTGGCCACAGGAGCCACAGGTGGAGGAGCCTCCTTGGGTCGGGGGTCCCCACGCCTGGCTGGGCATAAGCCACCAGAAGCAAACTTGAGAGACCACTCAGCCCTGTCAGCTCCCTTCTGAGTGCCCACTTTATTGAAACAGGTGTTTTTAAAGTTGTTATAGAGTTAGAATTAACTGAAAAAATATTTTTATTATACAAGTAATTCCCCATAATTGTAGAAAAGCTAGAATATATATATACATGGAAATAATTAAATTCCTAATGATTTCCATTGTAAAAATGTCTTCTAGAGTTTTAGCCATATGGTCAAAGACAATGTACTTTTTTATTTTGCAGAAATAGTGTCAATAGTCATACTGTTAAATACACATTTTTCCCCATGTGATCTCAAAGGAGAGCATGCCGTGTTAGCAAGGGTATATACATGCTTGTTATGCTTCTGAAAATCTGTTGAAGTCATGGCCAATGTTTGCAAGATGTTCGTTGCTTTGGTTAGTCCATTTGGAACCATTTCACCTTTGCAATGAATTTCTGTTATGTCCCTTAAATGATTTTTGCCCAGTGCTTAGAACTGGCACCTCCCAAGGGGAAACACAGCAGAACCCCAGTGTCGGCAAGTCCAGAAAGTATGTTACTGTGGGGGCGGGGGAGGGGGAGCAGAATCAGGCTACCCAGGAGCTGTGATTTTTGGGGTGTTAACTTTGGATTGCATTTTTGATTGCCAAGCGTTTGTCTCCCTTTTAAGGGATTCCCAGAGATCTTGCAAAAGGAACAGTTGAAATGTCCCTTGGGCCCCCTTTGTGGCCACTGCACTGTGTGCACACATCGCCCGCCTGTCCTGGTCATCTTGGTGACAATAATTAAGATGGGCCGAGGCCTCAGAAACACCAGGAGCCGTGGAAGGACTGTGGGGCGGCGGGGGGAGGGGCAGGTGAAAGTGACGTGAGGAGGAACGTCGGCACGTGCTGGAAACCCTTCTGCTGAATCACTGTTTTCTGAAGGATGCTTCGGGCATCTGGGTGGAAGCTGGGTGAGGAGTGTGGAGTTACGGAAAGAGATTCTGAGGCTCCGCCCTCTGAGCTGGGCCCACGTGGGTGCCCTCACCCCAACTGTGGCTGATGCAAGGGAACAGCCCCGCTGTCCAGGGCTGCCTGTCCTGCTGGCGTCAGGATCCCCGACGTCAAAGCCAAGGTGGCAAGAACTCAGGTCAGGACCTCCGCCCTCAGTCCCCTGAGCCTGCCCTCCATGATGTCGACATCATGTCGGTGAGCAGAAGGCTGCCTTCGCCTGGTGCTGCGCTGGGAGCCCGCGGGCGGGTCTGCAGAGCCCACCCAAAGCCCAGGCGCCTGGAGGCCAGGCGATCGCTTGGAAACCCAGTGTCATGTGTGTCAGAGCTGCAATCTTGGTACGTGTGCTGGCTGGGACCAGTGTGATGTGACCTCAGCCTCCTCGGGCCCAGAAACCTGGGGTGCAGTTCAGGCAGGCACACACCAGAGCAGATCTGGGGGACCTCTCCCTTCTGTCGGTGCTGGCAGGAGCCATTCTGTATTTTTAGGTCTTCTGGTGGAACCCTTAATGCTTCATTAGCTGGAAAAGGTGTTTTGTGTGTCCAGGGTGAGAACCGCAGTGCGCGCCCGGTGTTTTAATTCCTGCGTCAGGGTTTCCCGAGAGCTGCTTGCAGGAGACCAGGACTGCCTTTGTTGTCTGGCGTGTCTGCTTGTTTTGCTGTTTATTCCTGGTGACTCTGGGAGGGCGCTTAGGTGGCCTGTGACTTCAGTGTAACCTGTGCAGCTGCTCACTGCGACAGTGCTGTAGCCTTGGCAGTAAGCCAGCAGTTGGGCTCAGAGTCGGGCCTCTGGCTGGAACAGCACCGAAGGCGGGTGTGTCCTGAGTAGAGTGTGGTGCTCCACGAGGCTGTCCCACCACTGGCCGTGCTCAGGGAGGTGGCTGCCAAGTTTCTCTGCTGGCGTGGTACCATTTTTCTGTTTGAAGTTGATAAGTAATTTATAAGGAGATAATCTGAGACCTTAAACAAGCTGCTCCTGGACACTTAACACTGATTTCAGCACCTGTTGATTCTCACCCAAAGCCGTTCTCACTGCGGCGGCTGAACGGTGGTGATGTGCGAGCTTTTTCATTCCATCTGCAGTAGTAGTTGGCATTCTGCTGTGTGTGCTTGTTAGTGTTTATTTATTTGTTCATTTATTGTGAGTGAGGACTCAGGGATCCTAACACGGGGTTATGATCTGTTACTGGCAGGACTTGATTCTGTGGCTCGAGTCGGTGGGATCCCCTCCCGCCTCGTCTCTGTGTCTTCTGGGCTGTCCCCAGGGCTCTGCAGCCCTGCCCTGCCCTGCCTTCTGCACCACAGGGGCTTCCAGGTTCATCTTGGAACTCTCCTACCTTATCCTTGAAATCTGCAATTCACCAGGACTCCTTTTAATGGAGAATATTTTAAAATTAAGCCAAGCCCGGGTGTTATGTGTGTCCTTGCCTCTGGTCCCTCTGGGACTCAGGGAAAGGACTTTTCTGGACTTCCCACTTGTGGTGTGGCCAGTGGTCCCTGGCCTGCAACCCAGCCCATCTCTGTCTCTGTCTCTGTCTCTGTCTCTGTCTGTACGTGGTGATTTCCTTCTGTGTCTCTGTCCTTTTCCTGTGAGGTCGTCAGCCCTGTTATATTGGATTAAGGGCACACTCTGCTCCAGAATGGCTTCATCTTGACTAATTACATCTGCAACAACCCTGTGTCTGAATGAGCGCATTCTGAGAGACTGGTGATTAGGGCTACAAGTTCTGTTTTGGGGGGACACAGCTAAACCCCTAACGTTTCCGTGGGCCTCCGTCCGCCCTGCTGTCTGCCTACTAAAGCCATGTATTCACACTGTGGCCATCAGTTTCCACTCAGCACTGCAGGCTTCAGTTCCACTTCTGTAACTTCCTTCTACACTGAGGGTTCTTGTTTCATCTTCTTAGTGTATGCCCTCATTTGCTCAGTTCTAGGCTGTGCAGAAAGTAGCTTCAGAATTACTGACCTTACCCCCTGCAAAACGCAAACTACTAACCGGAATTCAGTATTTGTTTCCATTATTTTGCTCTTTGGATTGAGAAATACATACGGTCAAAATACGGTGTTTAACAGTTGTTTGGGGAGAGGGTATAGCTCAGTGGTAGAGTGTGTGCTTAGCATCCCGAGGTCCTGGGTTCAGTCCCAGGACCTCCATTAAACAAACAAACAAACAAACAAACCTAATTACCGCTCCCCCCCCCCCAGTTTTTAAAAATAAACGTCGTTTAGGATATCGGAGTAACAGTTTGGATTTATTCTTTATCCTTAAACAAGTGGGACTGTGGACACAATTTTTGAAGAAACTGTTTTCACTGGATGTTCCCCTGAGGGAAAGGAAACGAGGGGTGTGAACTCTGACTTCCCTGGCTTTCTGCCTGGAAGCACTTTGGACATCTTGCTTGGTGGAGGAGACAGACTGGAAATTGAGGAAGCCAAAACAGCTGGAATTTGCAAGGCAGAGTATG
Source organism: Camelus ferus (assembly GCF_009834535.1). Lineage (NCBI taxonomy): Eukaryota > Metazoa > Chordata > Mammalia > Artiodactyla > Camelidae > Camelus > Camelus ferus. Next base: position 17,344,695 of record NC_045727.1, read on the forward strand.
AGAGAGGAGAGAGGTGCACAGAGAAACAGCTCCTGAGACCAACCTAGGGGCCCTTTTTAGTCTTTGCTTGAATATTAAACTCCGTGACTAGGAGAGGGGGAGCTGCTGTAAATGGAATAGTTCCCAGAGCTCACTGGGCCTTGCCCGCGAGAACGGAGAAACCTCACTGAGCACTGGGCACTTGAGAGAGTTGCCAGAAGGGCCTGTCTCAGTACCAGCCCTCGGGGAGTGACTGCCGCACACCCTGACAGGTCACGAAAGGATCCAGCTGACTTGCAAGCAACTTGGCCACCTGCCCACTGAACACTCAATGCTCTTGAAAGGATGAGGACAAAATCCAGCCACTCAGCAACATGCCGCTGCTGTGCAAACGCGCTCAGTGCTGCGGGCCGCTGCCCACCTCTCAGATGCGCATGTTCATTTCATGCGCTGGTGTTGTTTTGACAGTTACATCCTTGGTTAATTTTTTAAGGTGCCATCTGTGCTAATCAAGGTCTTAGAATTTAGTAATGAGCAAATCTATATTTTGGTAATCGATGTATAATTATTTTGCAATGTGCTAGTTTTAGGTGTACAGCATAATGACTCAGTCATATATGCATATTTATCTGTTCTTTTTCAGATTCTTTTCTACTAAAGGTTATTCTAAAGTATTGAATATAGTTCCCTGCATTATACAGTAGGGCCTTTTTGTTATCTATTTTACATACAGTAGTTAGTATCTGCTAATCCCAAACTCCCTAGTTTAGCCTTCTCTCCACTTCCCCTTGGGTAACCATGCTTTGTTTTCTGTCTGTGAGTCTATTTCTGTTTTGTATATAAGTTCATTTGTATCTTTTTTTTTTAGATTCCACATATAAGTGATATCATTTGATATTTGTCTTTGTCTGACTTCACTTAGAATGATGATCTCTAGGTCCATCCATGTTGCTGCAAATGGCATTATTTTATTCTTTTTTATGGCTGACTAGTATTCCATTTTATAAATTTATCTCATCTTCTTTATCTAGTCATCTATCAATGGACATTTAAGTTGCTTCCATGTCTTGTCTATTGTAAATAGTGCTGCTATGAACACTGGGGTGCATGTATCTTTTCAAGTTAGAGTTTTCTCCAGATATATGTCCAGGAGTGGGATTGCTGGATGATGTAGTAACTTTACTTTTAGTTTTTTAAGGATTCTCCATGCCATTTTCCACAGTGGCTGCACCAAACTACATTCCCACCAACAGTGTAGGAGGGTTCCTTTCATATTTTTTTAAATCATGCTTCCTTGCAAAAGTTTTATATGTTTAAACAAACCCTTCTGATTTGAAAAGAAAGCAGGAGTAGGGGAGAGGGTGTAGCTTAGTGGTAGAATGTGTGCTTAGCATGCATGAGGCCCTGGGTTCAATCCCTAGTACCGCCATTAAATAAAGAAGCAAACAAATAAATAAATCTAATTACCTCCCCACTAATAAAGAAAGAAAAGATGGAAGGAAGGAAGGAACCAGGAGTAACTGTGTAAATGTAAGATAAAGTAGATTTTAGAGCAAAGACTATTACCAGGGATGGGGGGACATTACATAATGATAAAAAGGTCAGGGAAGAAAATACAGCAATCCTAAATGATGATGCACCAAACTGCAGAGTTTCAAAACACTTGAAGCAAAAACTGACGTAAGTGGAAGGAGAAATGAACTGCACAATTGTAACTGGAGAAGTCAGCCTTCCTCTCACTTAGTAATTGAAAGCATGAGTGCACAGAAAGTCAGCCGAACACCTTCAACCAACAGGACACTATTGGCATGTACAGAACACTTCACCCCATGACAGCAGCACACAGATTCTTTTTAAGTGCCCATGAGCATTCTCCAAGATAAACCATATCCTAGAACAGACCTCAAAACAATTAAAAGAATTGAAATATTAGAGTGTGTTACCTGACCACAGTGAACTCAAACTAGAAATCAGTAACAAAAAGATGACAAGAAAATCTCCAAACACTCGCAGATGAACACATTTCTAAATGAACCTTGGGTAAGACGGAAAACTCAAGGGACATTTTTAAAAAAAGACATTGAAGTAAATGAAATGCAAATATATCAAAGTGTGAAGGGTGCAGCTAAAGAAGTGTGTGAGGGAAATGCATAGCACTGAATGCTTGCGTTAGGAGTCTCCGTGCTGAGTGTGTGCCCATGTCCTTAGACAAGCTTGGAGGTCCCCCTCTTACAGGAAGCCACCCTGATTACCTTTCCTGCCAGCCCACCCTGCATCCCTGAGAATGCAGCTCCCCTACCCCATCAGAGTCTGTCCTGGATGTCTCCCCCAGGAGACTGGGAGCAGTTCCATGGGGGCAGCAAAGAGGCTATAAGGTAATTTCATTTCTCCTTGCAGGACCTCAAAATGCTTTTGTAGGACCAGCAGTTTAATAAATGTTGAAAACCAAATGGCTTTGTTTTCCTTCTGTTTTAGCAAGTTTGTTTTCATGTCTTCAGGTTGAAATCATAGATGCCAGTAAGGGGGGTCTAACAGGTTCTCCGGATCCCTCCACCCAAGGGCCCTGTGTACTCATGCACTTTGGCAAGCAGTTCCTCCTTTTCACGAGCACGTAGGGGCCGCTTCGAAATCCCCGAGACTCCGTCAAGCACTGACGCTCTCTGTCCCCAGCCTTGGAGCCTGGCCTGCTCGGGCATTTACGGCGGCGGCCGCAGCTTCGTGGGCCCCCACTCTTCCAGGTCGTCTGCTGGCTGCGGGCTACCAGGGCATCGCGGCGGCCAGGGGGGAGCTGCTGCAGGTGGCCAGGAGCCTGGTGTGTGCCCCTCGGTTGTGCGGCCTTCCTGGGGGGGGGGGGGGGAATTCTGCATCCACTTCCTGGGGTGGGGTTAGGGGGGCTTTCCTTTCCAGCCAGTGATTCTCAGTCCTGGGTCATCACAGGGCATTTTATGAACAGACTCCTTTTCCCAAACCCCTGTCACACCTCAGCCCATGGGGCAGTGGGGGCTGGTGGCTGACACGGACCTTCTCCCTCAGCTGCGAGGCACGATCCTGCAGTATGAGGGGACACTGATGGAGGTGATGCCCGAGGTCTGCCGGCTGCCTTGGCACAAGTATGGCCCCCCCAGTGAGCATGGCACCTCCTTGGGTGCACGGGGGGCGGGGGCAGTGTCAGCCCGGCCGCAGGGAGGGAGACCGATTGGGCAGTCACTGACAAGGTTGCCATCTTTTTTCCCCGCCGGGAGGAGGTGGGGGCCAACCAGAGCCTGAGTGTCTGCAGCCTTTCAGCCAGGAGCAGGCTGCAGGAGGGTGTGTGGGAGTTGTGGGGCGGGGGTGACAGGGCTCTGAACCCTGTGCACCTCAGCTCTCCTGCAACACCAGGATCCTGAACATCACTGACCAGGGAGGGGAGGGGAGCTCAACTGCCAGGTCCAGCTGCCCGCCGGGCTTGACCGGCCCAGGCCTGGGGGCAGCTCCACGCAGGGTGCAGCCCGTCTGTCACACTGACTGGCCGGCTATAGGGCCCTGGGGCGGGGGTGCCCTGCGGGGTGCCAGACTTGCACGGCCTGAACAGCGCTGGTTTGGGGATCCCCACACAAACAGCCTTCGTGATCTCAGAAAGCATCATCCACGATAAAACTGGACTGCAGGAACCCTTGTCTGGAACAAAACTGCCTTTTGTCTTGTATCCATTAATACTTCCCTGAGAGCTGGATGACTGCCTTGCTAAGTGACTTGAGCCCACATGTGGACCACCCATGGGAGACTGCTCTGATGGGCAGTCGGCTGGTGAGGCTGAGCCCCCAGGGCTGTTGCTGGTGTCTCGGGAGACGGCGAGGTGACCCATTCAGCCGCTGGGGAGGGAAAGGACCGTCGGTGAGCCTGGCTCGGGAGCCTGAGTCCATTGTCAGAAACAGATGGTAACACTGGGGTCATAAAACTGGTGCTCAGATCCTGGCCAGAGGGGGACATTTTTAATGTCGGAGATGAAGCCATTTAGGCCAAATCCAGAGCTGGTCTGGGGCAGAGCTGTGGACTTCAGGGCCGCTCCCTGCATGTCCTCACCCCCCTGTGTGGCCAGGCCCGTGGCACCTTGTGCGCCTCGTGTAGATGACACGGTGTTGCTGGGGGAACCCTGCTATTTAGTGCCTGTTGGGGGGGCTACACATGTGGAGGAACATCCCCCTGGGAGGGTCTGAGCTCACGCTGGGTGATACTGAGGCCTGGGGGGTGGATGGGGTGGGCGGTGGACCACGAGAGGAAGCGATGGCCTCTTGGGCGGGCAGGGCCATGGGTCCTTGTGGGTCAGCACCCTGGGCCGACCTGTTGGGGTGAGGGGTTTGAAACCTCTTAAGTCTCTGACTTTGTCCCTCTCGGGGTTGTTTTGGCTTTTCCACGTCTTCTGTGTGACTACCCATTCTGGAGTCAGCTCGGGGAGTTCTGACTGGGTCAGCACTGACTATCGGATTGAGTCAGGCGACATTGACTTTCTGTCCAGGCTTCACGCCTTGTGTCTTTTCCTGCCATATCACAAGGTCCAGGGCCTCCAGGACAGCAGTGGAGACTCGCTGTCTTGCTCAGGAGCCCTGGGGGAAGCTGTGCGGGTGTCACCACCCAGTAGGAGTTTATCTGCAGGGCTTTCCTGGATGTCCTTTATCAGATTAAGTACACTCCCCTCTGTGCCTGTGAAGTGAGTTTTATCAATTACCTTTCCTATATCTGCTGGCCATGATGCCTCCTCGGAAGATACAAGCAAACCTGGGAGACATGGCGGGTTTGGCTCCAGACCACCGCAAAGAAGCGAGCCCCCTGACTTGTTTGGTTTCCCAGGGCATGCAAAGTTATGTGTACACTAGACTGTAGTGTGTTAAGTACATAACAGCATTATGTCTTAAAGAACGTACACACCGTAATTAAAAAACACTTCATTGCTGAAACATGCCAACCAACATCTGAGCCTTCAGCAAGTTGTGACCTTTTGGCATAGTGACATCCAAGACCACTGCTCACAGGTCACCCTAACAAATATAATAATGAACTTTAAAATGGGGGCAGGGTGTAGCTCAGTGGTAGAGCGTGTGCTTAGCATGCACAAGGTCCTGGGTTCAATCCCTAGTACCTCCATCTAAAAACGAACTAAATAAATAATTACCTCTCCACTTGGCTAAATACATAAATAAATTTTTAATTATAAAATAGAAAAGGGTTTAAAAATTAAGGGAGGAGGGTGTAGCTCAAGTGGTAAAGTGTGTGCTTAGCATGCACGAGGTCCTGGGTTCAATCCCTAGTACCTCCATCTAAAAACGAACTAAATAAATAATTACCTCTCCACTTGGCTAAATACATAAATAAATTTTTAATTATAAAATAGAAAAGGGTTTAAAAATTAAGGGAGGAAGGTGTAGCTCAAGTGGTAAAGTGTGTGCTTAGCATGCACGAGGTCCTGGGTTCAATCCCCAGTACTGCTATTAAAAATAAATAGATAGATAAACAAATAAGTAGATAAATAAGAAAATCCAAGGCCCCAAAGCAAAAACAAAAATAATATAAGGGGGAAAAAATCTAAAAAAAGTTTCTAAGTTTAAACTATTGTAAGGATGACCACGATGTGACACAGAGGTGGGAAGTGAGAAGATGCTGTTGGGGAAATGGCACCTGTAGACTTGCTTGATGCGGGGTCACCACAAACTTCAATGTGCAAAACACACAGTGTCTGCAAAGCACAGTAGCACAAGCTCTGTCTGCACAGGGCTGACAGAGACAAGAGGCTCTGGAGCTGAGGCCCAGGGCCCAGGTGGTGCTGGGCTCAGGAGACGGGTGGCCATGCCCATGTGGGCACAGTGGCCGTGTCAGAGGATGCTCCTGCCAGGGACCCCAGGGGGCACCCTGGGGCATCTCCTGCCCCTCCAGCCTCCCCCAACCCCAGACTCACCCCCCACCACCACAGGCATCCTGGAGATCTTCCAGTTCCAGATGAAGGACGTCGTCGAATACGCGGAGCTGAAGACAGCGTGCTTCCAGAACCTGCGGGAGGTGGGCGACGCCGTCCTCTCCTGCCTGCCCCACCAGCGGAGCCTGGTGGGCGCCCAGCCCCGCCTGGGTCTGGCGGGCCCCGCCCCGGGGTGCTGGGAGGGGGAAGATTTAGAGGCTTGATTTATTGGGATCATTAATAAGGGAAGGGGAGCAAGGGTTTTCTTCATGACTATTTAGACTTTAATTTGAATTTGTTTCCTACAATTGAAAAACAAAAAAATTTCAAATTAAAGGTAAACTTTTTTTTCCTATTTGGAAATACGATTTTTAAGCTTTAACAAATCATGGCATCATTTTTTTTATTCCTATGCTATTTTTTCTCTGCAGATGATGTTCTATTTCTCTCTATATAAATTTCTAAAAACTACCATTGAGTTTTTTCTATTCTGTTCAAAACCCATTCTATTAAATAAAATTGGAAATTTTGAAAAATCATTTAAAAAAAAGAAAAACAGATATGCAATGGAGTTCATCGTTAAAGAATGGTTTACTCTGTGAGCATCGTCAATGTTTTATTATACAGTATTTGCTGCATCTAAATGAACATATGTGACACACGTAAGGTGTAGATCGCCGTTGCCCGGGAGCGCTGTCTGTGATGGAGAGTTCGGAGCTGAGGCTGTTGAGCCCTCGAAGTGCGGCTCCACGTGACGGAAGAACTGATTTTTAAATTTTATTGAATTTTAATTATTTTACATTTAAATAGCTGCATGTGCCCCATCCCTGCTGTGTGGAGAGCCTGATAAGCAGACACTAGGAGCCCCTCAGCACTAAGAAATCATGTGTGGGACACCCACTTTCTCCACTGATTGCCTCTGGTGTCATTTAGCCTGTCCCTCTGTCCCCTGTAGGTCATGTCCACGGACAGCTCTGAACTGAGGGCCTAGTGAGTGTGACACGGGCTCTCACGGGCCTCGCTCTGCGTCTCCCTCAGGACTGAGGAGCGGGGCGTTTTCCCTGCTGTTAAATGCTCCCTTCGTGTCATGTGTCCATTTTACTATAATCTGTGTATCTTCTGTGTTACATTTGATGCACACACCTCTCCCTGTCTGTGGCTTGAGTTGTCACTCCAGTAGTGGTGGTATTTGATAAACTGATACTCTTTGAATATAGTCACTTGTTTTTCATGGTTAACACATTTTGTGTCTCTTAAAAGAAGTCCTTTGCTACCTAGGAGCCGTGGAGATATTCTTGCATTTTTCCGTGTACACGTTGCAGGTTTTGCTTTCTACGTTTCAGTTTTAATACCTCTGGGGTTGGTTTTGGTGTCCGATATGAGACGTGGAGGAAGTTTGTTTGTCCCTCCCTGGGGGGGTGACCAGTTGTCCCTCCTCGAGTGGCTGAAGGGCGATGCCTCTCCTTGCTGGTCCCCAGGGTCACTCTGTCCCCCTGCAGCTCCCGGTGGACACGCTGCTCTGTCTCCTGGCTTTCTTCCACGTTCCACTGGTCTGTGCATCTGTCCCTGGCTTCCAGCTCATAGCCTCATGCATTGTAGCTCTAACTTCAGTCCTGATGCCGGACAGGACGTGTTCCTGACCTCATGTCTTCAAGCACCTTCTGCCTCTTCGTGGATCCTGGTTCTGCTTTGGAAGGATTAGAATCAGCTTGTCAAATAGATTAAAAAAGCATACTGGGATTTCAGTGGGAATTGCGTTGCCTTCTAGATCCGTATACGGAGGTCTTTGCTCTGTCGCTGCTTTGGTGCTTATTTGGCGGCGGGTGATTAGGTTTATTTATATATTTTTAGAGGCGGTACTGGGGATTGAACCCAGGACCCTGTGCATGCTGAGCACACGCTCTACAACTTGAGCTGTCCCCTCTCCTCCTGCACTGTTGCTTCTTAAAGCAGTCTCTTGTCTCCAGGGCCCTGGCAGCTTGGCAGGGGCAGGGTTGCGTTTTGCAATGACCGAGACCAGGGTGCCCTGTACGCTGTGCTGGGCATGACAGTCAGACTGCCGGGCCTGTAGGGGGCTGGCTGTGCCACGGGACTGGCCGCCTCACACCTGTGTCTGCAAAAACCAAAGCATGCTGGGTACAACCTCTGGTCAGGATCCACATCTTCCAGCTTTCCTTCTGCTGCTCTGCTCCAAGGAGACCCTTTCCAGAGAGAGGGGACCCCCAGGCCCTCATTGTCCTGCCCCCTGTGACTCGCATGGCCACCCTGACCTGTAGCACCGGTGGCGGGGAGGTGGCGTGTGGCTCCCTGAGGAGCTGGTGTCCAGGGACAGCTGAGGGAGAGCTGAATCTTCACCCTAAATACATGTGAATGTTTTACAACCGAGTAAGTTAGGGAATATTCCTTTAAATAGTAATCACTTATCATGAAATTGAAATGTTTAATACAGGAAAGTTCCCCTCACATGTGGCTTTTTCTGAACACACACACATAAAGCACAGCCTTGTCCATGTGTGTCCAGGCCTGAAGGTGCCCCTTGGTCACTGGCCCCAGGGCAGGGCAGGGGCCGCCCTGTGGGATTGATCGGGTTGGTGGCGGGGACCCCTTAGAGGCTGCTGTCTCTTCTGGTCCTGCTGCCCTTTTAGGAAATAAGATTTAACTGTCAAAAGCTTTTCCTTTACAAAATAGAAAATGTCAAGGATGCCTTGTATGAACAAAAAATAATTATGGAAGCAAACTACTTTAGGAGTTTGGGACTAACAGATGCACACGGCTACATCTGAAATACATACCAAGGGCCTACCGTACAGCACAGGGGACTGTATTCAGTCTCTTGTAATAACCGACAATGGAAAAGTATCTGAAAAAGAAGAGAGATATACATGTATAACCAAGTCACTCTGCTAGACACATGAAACTAACACAACTTGTAAATCACTACACTTTAATCTTTTTAAAAATTCTAGTTTTCAGATGATTGATTTTCTTCAGCAAATGTTTCCTTGCTGACTTTTCATTGTTCTGTCTGAAATAACTGAAGATGGGTTGGGTTCACTGGTGACTAACCTACAAATGGGTAACCTTGATGATAAAATAATCTTAGCACATCTCATTACAGACAATAATATAATTATATTCTGTTCCACATGAGAAAAATATAATTATGGAACCATAGGAGTTTGAAGCTGGAGGGGCAGAACTCATCTCTCATCAGCTGAAAGGAGTTGTCAGGGCAACACCTGGACATTTGTTGGCTTCTGGAAGGAGTGTGATCCTGTGTTAGACACTTTGGAAAAGAGGGGGGAGGGTATAGCACAGTGGTAGAGCGGGTGCTTACCATGCACGAAGTCCTGGGTTCAGTCCCCAGCACCTCCAGTAAAATAAATAAATAAATCTAATTACCTCCCCACAAAAAATTAAAAAATAAATAAAAATAGTAATGAAAAATACCTAGGGGGGAAAAAAAAAACCTTTGGTAAAGAAAAATCTGGGACCGATGAGATCCTTACCTGCCCAGACCCTTAAATTTTCGTTGTCTATCCCTGGACACAAGCACAGCCTTTCTGAGGTGTCTGGGACTCTCACAGGCCCCCCAGCCCTGGGAGACCGGCCTCCACAGCGGACGGACCTTCCAGCTCTCAGGAGGTGGGTGAAGGCTGGGCCCCGCTGCCCCACTGACACACATCCTTGGTGTCTCCTTCCTTGTGGGCCTGGGTCTCAAGTCTGCACTGTGTAATGACTCCCCTGAGTGAGGAACGTAGCACTGGGCATCTAGAAAAGATGTTATGAATAGCTGTCAGTTGATCTTAAAGCTTTGACTTATGAGTGGGTGGCTACTTCTGAAACATAGATAAAAAGATGGCCTGCAGCCAAGCTCAGTGCGGCCTCCTCAGCTCCAGCCTGGAATTCTGCACTGTTGCTTTGGTCCTTCTAGAAATAGAGGTAATGTCTTCCAGTCGGTCCACCGGGTGGACTTTGGAAGGTGGAAGACACCTGGCTCCTCGAACTCCATCCCATCACATCCAGACTCCAGACACCGACCTCTCCTTGGTGGTGATTTTCGTGTCTCCAAGGAAAGTGGTGGCAAAGTACATTTGGCATCCATGTGGGCTCCCACTAATATAGATGGAGATGTTAAGGGTGGATGTGGCCTTCAAATTGCCACAAATTAGACAAATGGGTTCGCCATCCCCCAGCTGCCGGGGACACCATGACTGTGTTGATCTGGCTCTGAATCTCTGCTTTCTGGAGAAGGGCTGTTTCATTTTGTTTTTCAAATTCTGCCGTCTAAACCCAACCTGAAATTTTTCGCAATGTAGTTTATTCTTTTTAACTTGTATGTGTGTATACTTGTTAAACTTTTTGTTTTACAATAGTTTTACACTGCTTTGTTTTGATTTTTTTAATTGATGTATGGTTAGTTACAACGTGTCAATGTCTGATGTATAGCACAGTGTCCCAGTCATGCATTACATACATATATTCATTTTTATATTCTTTTTTATTAAAGGTTATTAGAAGATATTGAGTATTGTGCTGTACAGAAATTTGTTTTAAGTATATATATATATATATATATATATAGTTTTATATATAGTTAATATTTGCAAATTTCAAACTTCTGAATTTATTCCTTCTCAGCCCCTATTTCCCCACCACCAGTAAGAGAAGATTGTTTACTAACTCCGTGAGTCTGTTTCTGTTTTGTCGATGAGTTCATTAGTGTCTTTTTTAGATTCCACATATGAATGATATATGGTGTTTTTCTTTCTCTTCCTGGCTTATTTCACTTAAAATGACACTCTCCAAATCCACCCACATTGCTGCCTGCTTGTTTCTAATGCTGACTTTTATAGCCACTCACCGTCTTTCTGTGGTTTGGTTTGGGGGCAAAAATTTGAGCTCATTGGCTGTGGCAGCAGGAAGCAGCATAAATGGCTGGATGGCCCGTCTGGAGGGGCACCGCTGGTAGGCAGGTGCTTTACCACCAGTAGAGACCCCTGTCTGTGTGGCTCTGTCCCCATGATGCCACCCATTGGCCAGGCCACTTCCTTGCATCAGTCACCTTCCAAATGCCCTCCTGCCCTGCTGGCGCAGGCTGGCCGATCACCTCGTCTCCACTTTGCATTTTTTGCTTGCCAGTAAATATGTCCTGGAGACCACAGCACATGAGTGGTGACATTCCTCTACCTTTCTGTAGATGCATAGGCTCCCACAGACACCACCCTCGTTCCTGTTTGCAAGCTGTGCCTCACCATCCGGTGCTCTCCTTCCTTGAGCATGTCCCCCCCCCAACCCCGCCACACATACACACTTCTAGAGGAGGCCCAGGGAACAGCTCGTGTGCGTGCTGGCTCCGAGTGCACCTGTCACATGTATTCTGCGCACAGGATTCAGGCACAGGTGACCAGGAGCTTGGGGGGTCAGCCTCCCTCTGGGGGGTTCTGGTGGAGCCGGGGATGGCTGCTGACCGCTGCATTAGGTGTCTGTTAGGTGACAACAGGACCCTCACCTGTTGGGGACAGAAAGCCTTCTCTCCCTCCTCTTGGTCTTAGCTTTGCTGTCACCTTGGGGGAGCTCCTCAAGGGAAACTCTTGGCAGTCATATGCTTTGACTCTCTGATTTCTGTTTAATAACCTGCTTATTATGGTTGCAGGTTAGGTGCAGAGTAGGAGGTGCAGAAACTCATGCTCATCTTCTGCCCTGAGGTGAAGGCACCAGTCAGGGGAGCCTTCCTGTTTGTGGGCCCCAGACTCGGGAAGGGCGCCCTGTGCTTGACCATCTGTGGATGCACGGTGGGGCTCTGGGAGTTCTGTCACCCCTGTGATGCTGGAAGTAAATTTTTCTCCACACTGGGTTCTCCTGGAGAGTGGATGGGCCTTGCGTGGTGTAGGGTGTCATCGCCTCTCTAAAGCAGCTAGTGACCCAGCAGCACGTTCAGGGCCACCGCTCAGAACTTTGGGGCTCTGGGGACACTGGTGCCATCCCTTCCTCCTGCCTCCTGCCCTGTTTGCACAGGAAGTGCCTTCTTTCTGCCTGTGCAGGGAGGGCTGTCAGGCCATCAGTGCCGGAAAGCAAAGGCCACGTTCAAGGCTGGGTTTGTGCGTGTCCACATTGAAATTAGTCAAAAGTAAGTAAACTGAAAATTCAGTTCCTCAGCCACATTCCAAGGACTTGATCACCACAGGTGGCCGGCAGCTACCTCGGTGGACAGCAGAGAACATTTCCACCAGCCCCGGAGACTCCATTTATTTTACACTAAGTGACAAAGATGTGCCTTGTTTTCAGCACTGATTTCTTTGTCCATCTTTGCTGTGAGATAAACTACCTAATGTGACCTTCTTCTCTCTTTGTTCTGGTCTTTAGAAGTATGTGACCTGATGCACGCAGCCCCTTTCCAGAACATCTTGCCAAGAGTCCACATGAAATGTGAACCAGTGTCCTCTGACCAGGATGGGGAGGCACATCTGTGTGGCCAGAGGGCTCAAGGCGTTTTGTTTTGAGTTTAGTGCCTGTTCATTGGGATAATGGGTAATTTAATATAGTTAACTGAGTATTGAATCACTGAAGTATTTAGGGCTGAAATGATGTCTTGGATGTGTGTCAGAAAAGCTTGGGGAGGGGGAGACGGTACAGCTCAGTGGTAGAGTGTGTGCCTCGCCTACACAAGGTCCTGGCTTCAGTCCCCAGTATCTCCATTAAAATAAATAAGCCTCATTCCCCCACCCCCCAAAAAAACCCCTGAATCGCTTAGGAGCAGGGATGTTGAGTATCTGTCCAACAAGAGTGGCAGGAGTTCGTGATCCTTGCAGCAGATGGGCACAGAGGGTTCACTGTCCTGTGCTCTGCTTTTGATTACTTTGGATTTTTCAATACATTGTTGGTTGCATTTGCATTTCTCTAATTATTAGCGAAGTTGAGCATCTTTTCATGCGCAGTTTAAAAAATAATGACAAATACTGGTGATGTAATAGAAAAGAACAAATCTGACTCCACATTAGATCTGTTCCTTTTCCTTTAACCCTGTGCCCTGTTTTCCAGGCGCTAGCCTTGCCGGCTCTGCACCTTTTGGGAAACAATGTTGCCTGTAGCCTGAAATAGGAGAGCCTGTTCTCCGGGCGCTGGCCTTTAAGGCTGTCAGCACTTCTGCACTCCTGGAACAACAAGCTGCAGACTAGAAAGTAACATTTGTTTTGTTGGAGGTTTTGCAGGAGCACCATGACCTGGTGCACGTGGACAGCTGCAGGAGCAAAGAACTCCTACAGCAAGAAGTTTACAACAACTAGCACACATCCCACTCTTTTTTTTTTTTTTTTTTTTTTGTATAGAATGAGCCTGTATTCTGACTGGGGGAGGATGGTTCTCCAAGGCATTAGTCGGCCATCCTCTCAGTCGGCTGGCTTTCCAAATAAAGTTGCCATTCTTTGCCCCAACACCTCATCTTTTGATTTATTGGCCTGTCGTGCAGTGAGCAGAGTTTGGACTCGGTAACAGTTTGGCACATACAGCAAAGCGATTCCGTTATACATATAAATACTTATATATTTCTTCTCTTCAGATTTTTCTCCATTATATGTCATTATAAGAAATTGAATATCATTCTTTGTGCTCTACAGTAGGACCTTATTGTTTATTTTATATAGAGTCATGTGTATCTGTTAACCCCAAACTCTTAACTTATCCCTCCCCCGCCCTGTGCCCTTTGGGAACCATAGTTTGTTTTCTGCGTGCAGGAAGCATTCTTAGAAGCAGATTCCGGTGAGCTATAGGCAATGTACATTTAAAATTCTGGTAGATATTGCCAAATGGCTTTTCAAAAAAGACCGTACACCTTCACACACCCACCAACATTTGGGCCAGCTCTGTGCATTATCAGCCATTTTTCTTTTTTGACAATCTGAGAGGACAGATTCTCACTGTTGCTTTAATTTGCTTTCCTTTTGTTAGGATTGAGGCTGGGTATCTCTCTGCCTCCCCCTCCCAGAACACAGAGACATCCTTGCTCATTGGAAAATACACATACAGAAAAAGCAAATTTCTACTGTATAGCACAGGGAACTATATTCAATATCTGGTAGTAACCAACTATAATGAAAAAGAATATGAAAAGGAATATATGTATGTACATGTATGACTGAAACATTAGGCTGTGCACCAGAAATTGACACATTGTAACTGACTATACTTCAATTAAAATTTTTTAATTAAAAAAAGAAAATACACATACAGAACGTGCACAAAGCTTTATTTTACTGTGTGTGTGTGTGTGCACGTGCGGGCATACACACACATTAGTGAATAGATACCAAGCAAACACTTGGGCAACCATCACTCAGGTCAAGAAACAGAACACGGAATGTGACAAGCACCCCAAAGCACACCCTGCTCCCAAGCTCCTCTCTGATCATAAGCCCCTCCCTCCCGCAGAGGTAACCACTATCTTGTGGTCACACCCAAATAATACAGTCTATTTTGGCCTATATTTGAATTCTCTGTGGATGGAATCATATTACACACGTCCTTTTGCCCCATGTTGTGTTTGTGAGATTCATGCCCTGTTGCATGGTGATCGGGTGTCATTTCACACGATTAAAAATCATTTCAAATTCTCTCTATACTGGGGGCTGGGTGTCTTCTCTCTCCCTTCAGTGTCTCACTGGTGTTGTAAAATCTCCCCACATTTCTAGGGAGAAAGATTAAGAAGGTGGGACGGGGGCTGGGAATTGGGAAGAAGCTGAGGCTCAGAGAAGCCACACAGCCAGCAGGCGCCAGCCCAGATTCACATCCACGACTGTCTGACACCAGAGTCCAGGCTCACTGCCCCATCCCAAGGAGATGAAGCAGCTCCACACAGACCAGGGGCGTCCAGGGTGACCTGGGCTCCATACAGGGCGCACCCCAGTGAGGACTGTAGGGATGCAGAAGAGAGCTGAGTTCAGGAAGGCTTCCTGGAGGGGGCAGCAGTTGACCTTTGCTCTGACCCTTCTTCCTCCCCAAGGCCCCTGTGCCCCTAGCCCAGGGTGGGGGGCTCCAGATGCTCTCACCTCTGGGCAGTGTCTTCTTGGAAATGACTTGTCTGCCTGGCCCCAGATGGGTCCTGAGACAGGTTAGAAGGTGGAGGCCATGGGCCTGTGCTGGGCTCCTGGGAACCCTGTCGTGACTTACCCTCTGCCCTCCCCTTGCAGACACAGCCCTGGACTGCGACCTGAGCTGTGAAGCCAGGCAGGTTAGGGGCTTTGTGGACAAGGCAGGGGATCTGTGGCTGGGCCCAGAAAGGGGGATGGAGTTTGGAGCTGCTCTAGGCTGGGTTAAGAGGGATGAGGCCCCTCAGGTGTCCCCCTGCGTCCCAGCTGATGCCGAGGTCGGGGGGGGGGGCCAAAGAGGAGCCAGGCATGGCCGGGGGCCTTCCACTGGGAGAAAAATCATCACCAAGAATTTTCAAGCACACAGGTGCCCAAACCTTCCTTTGAAGGGAAAAGTCCTTCTGGATTTTCAGTCTAGACTGGGGGTCGGCAAACACTTTCTGCAAGAACAAGCTAGTAACTATTTGAGGCTTTGGAGCCATGCTGTCTCCGCTGCAGGTACTTGGTTCTGCCACTGTGGGATGAGAGCTGCAGGCAGCATGGAAACAAAGGGAGGTGACAGTGTTCCAATAAAACTCCACTCAGAAAAACAGGCAGTGGCTGAGCCCAACGTGGCCCTTGGGCAGTAGTATGTCAAGCCCCTGATGTAGGTGAAAAGGGAAACCTACCAAGGATGAAACTACGAGCTTTGGGCTGGACTGTGGTGGCGCTTAATGCCCTGGGAGCTCAGAGAAGAAGGTCAGGATGGGTTTCGTGAGCAAGGACTCACTTGAAGTCCACTTGAGCTGGGCTCCAGAGCGATGCCAGAAGGATGACATTCCAGGTGCGGGGACAGCAAGGAACAAGGACTGGAGGGAGGAATGGGTCTCACAGTCAGGAAGTTGCCTAGGGAAAGAGGATGCTGGCTGCAGACAAAACACGGACATCCATGAAAGACAGCCATGTAGTTAGACTTGACGGTGTAGGCACTAGGGAGCCATTTCCATTTCTTGAGCAGGAGCGGACCTATCCTCAGAGGGTGGGGTGAAGATGAACAGATGGGGTTCAGAGGATGGCCAGGGGGACACTGGGGAGGGGTGCTGGTTGGTCTGGGACCCCACCACCAGCTCTGCTTTGCCATTGGCAGCAGAAGTGGGTCTGGGGGCCTGGTGGGTGTGGAGCCATCCTGCTGGTGAGCTGTGACAGGGACAATCTGCACTATGATGACCAGGATAACGGAGCAGCACGTGCACTGCCTGCAAGGTGAGGGGGCGACAGGGCGGCTTGTGTTCCTGGACTTTCAGCATCGCTGCTCAGTTACCCTGCAGGGATTCTGACCCACATGAGCGGCTCTGAAGGCAGAGCTCAGGGCCAGAGTTTCAGCTCCTGATACACCGTGATGTTCCTTCAAACCTACCTCAGACTGGCAGCTGGCCCTCCCCACACGCCCAGTGCCACCGGGCACACACACCAGGGCAGAGCTCTGGACATGAGCTGACTCCCCTTTCTCCCCCTCTAGGGGAGTGGAGAATGCCGACATGACTGAAGCGCCTACTGTGAGCCGGGCCCTTTCCCAGAACTCCCTGACCATTCAAGCCAGAGGGCAGCATCTCCTCACTTCAGAGGTGAGGATGCTGAAGCCCCTGGAGGTACTCCGCCAGTCTGCAGCAGATCGAAGCTTTCCTATTCCAGCACCAAATCCGGCCTCCTCCCCGAGTGCTCTACGTTCCTTGGCCCTAAGGATCACAGGGACTGAGGAGGGTGGTCAGAAAGGTCCTCAGTTCCTCCCCCCACTTTTGGCCAAGATCCAAGCAATTGCCTGTGGCGAACATCACTGCTGGGGCTTGGCACATGGGGTCTAATAACCACAGGATTTAGGGGCTCCCAGGACTGAGGGGCGTGTGGCCCCTACAAGATCCTGAACCTTCTGGCTGAGATGAGGACATCAGAGCCAGAGAGCTGAGGGACACACAGCTGGAGGGAATGTCCGTGTGGAGAGCCGGGGGACAAAGGGGCTTTGCTGCATCTGCCCGGAATTGCTTTCTCATCACCCGCATCTTCAGCCTCACCTCTGGCAGGTACTGGGTGCCTGCTGTGGGCCAGGCACCATGACAGGCATGTCACGTGGTTCTTTCATCCTCATAGCCTGAAATCAACCCTTTGGAAACGTTATCATCCCCACTCTATAGCTGAGGAAACTGAGGCCCAGTGAGAACAGCAACTGAATTCCAGGGATGTCCTCACCGGGTGGGTTCTGAATCCCAGCGCAGGCTGCCTGACTCCTGAGCTCTGCACTGACTCCCTCTGCTAACAGGAGCTGGGGGTCCTTGGGCAGCTCCTGTGGGATCAGTCTTCTATGTGGATTGTTTCAGAGCTGCACGCCCATCCTCTGAGGTGGGGACCTGTGTGGTCCCCATTTTGCAGGTGAGGAAACTGAGGCAGCTCAGAAAGGTGAAGGGCCTTGGCCAAGGTCACAGAACCCACATTTCCTGGGCTCAAGTTGAGGCTTATCTGAATCCCACCGTGAACAGAGAATCCCTAAAGCCTGCACCTTCCAAACCCCTCATCTTATGGCTGGTGAAGTGGAGCCCCAAAGGGGAGTGGAGTCTCGCCCAGGCCCACAGTGGTCGTCGGCAGCAATGGGACGCAGGTCTCAGTGGAGTCCCTCACATATAGTTTCCATTTTACAGATGGGCCAATTGAGCGCGTGGAAAAATAAATGGCCCAGAGAAGGCTAAAGGAAGAGTCAGGGTGGTAAACCCAACTTTAGTGCACAGAGCTTCCCGAGACCCCCTCCCCTCCCTGCCAGATCCCCCAAGACCTGTTCGGGGGCAGGACTCCTGGCTTCAGCCAGCTTGACCCTGGGCCCGCCTCCACAAGTTCAGATTTTCTGCCATCCCAGCCCTGAGCCCCTGCCCCTGGCCCTGTGCGGTGCTCTGCCTCACCTGTGCTGGTAAGCTGGGGGTCTCGGCCAAGGGCGGTGGGAAATTGGTGCTGTATGCCTTCAACTTATAATACAGTGCTGCATGTCAATTATCTCTCAGTAAAACTGGAAGAAATAAATTGTGACTTGGGAGACACAGATTTGGGTAAAACTGAGTGTTTCAAGACGGGAGTCAGGGGCTTATAAAGACAAAAAGCCAAGAGGCTGTCAAAAGTTGCCTGATGAGGATTGTGACTGACACTGATGTGAGTCAGTCAGGAGACACGTGTCCTTAAGGAATCACAGTTTATTTCAGGGTAGGGGCTCAGTAAGTAGCTGAAGTTTCTGGCAGGTGTTCCGGATGACTTCATTAGGGTAATAAATGCTCACAGGGCCGGATTCTCTGTGGGCTGAGATGTGCGTTAAGTCACACCTCCTTCGTGAGCCCTCTCGAGCAATGCAGACTCAATTTTTATTCTTTCACAAAGGCAGTCTTCTGCTGCCGGGAGCAGTGACCCCAGCTCAGCCTGGAGGACATTCAGGTGAGCTTCAGCTCACTGGCTAGTGCTGGAGGAATAGCGGAGTTTGCCATCGATCTCTTCCCTGCAGGCGCGGCAGCGCCCACGCCAGCTGTGAATGAGCACAGCTACCTGTGCTCAGGCTTGTGCTGGGGTGGGGGCGCGGAGCGTCCCTCGACCCTTCTAGGCTCATCTGGCTGGTCTAAGAATTAACCTGACATGAGGCAGACTAACAGGAGAAAAATAAAAATTGAATAACACGTATACTTCCTGTGTATACCCATGGGAGACAGCCAGGGTAAACTGAGTGAACTCACCAAGAAGGCTGCAGCCCTCACCTTCAACATCCTCTTCAGCTAAAGACTAAAGAGGAAGCTGCAGGCAGCGGTCAGTTACAGAGGTCAGCTACATGGAATGCCCGGAGGAATGAGAAGTTCAGTTAGACAAGGGCTGGAAAGGTGTCACTTTGGTTTAGACGTGGGAGTCATCAGTGACTCGCTGCGTGGGAATGGAGGAAGGGAAGACACACCAGAGTGGGTGGGGACAGACTGCTGGTGGGGAAGCAGGCAAATCCTTCAGGAAGTTTGTCGTCAGAAGTAAGACTGTCTGGTTCATCTGAGAGGGAAGAAACAGAGGGAGATGTTTACAGAGAGGGAAATTTGAAATCATCACTGAGAAGGAAGAAGGTGCAAGTTAACTACATAAAAGTAGTAGGATCGCTGGGCAGTGCGTGACTTTCTTCAGCAGCACTTAGATGCCTGGGGGGATGTAAGGGGGAAGAGTGACAATCAGTCTGTTGTGCAGTTGGGAGTTTTGCCAAGTAAGCACACTGAAAAGACAGAAAAGGGAATAAAGGATCTAAGTAGGAGTTATTAAAAATTTAGCTCCTGGAAATTGTTGAGAAGGAGAGTATTTCCTTTACCATCTTACATTCAGTGATTGGGAACCTGCAAATTAAATTGACTAAAGCTGATTACTGTGAGAAAAAAATTATGTATGAACACATGCAGGAGTTCACAAAGCAATGGGATTTGAAGAGGGTAGCTAAAGTGGGGGCTTATATGCAATTTAATAAGTGACAGGAAAAGGAGAAAGGCATTTTCTGAAAAACAAATGACTTCTTGGTGAGAGGGGAGAGAAAGGGCACTTATGGTAGAACAAGTGACATTTAGGGAAGATAGATAACGCCTTAGGAGAATGTATGGGAGAGATGGCATGTTTGTGACAATGTCCGTTTGAGTCTGGTGCTCAGAACTTGTCTCTAATTTTAAGACTGTTTCCAAAAATTAAATAAATACAGAAAATGAAAAGCCTGAGGCAGATTTCGCTTCTCCATGAGGAAACATCTGTGAATCAGTGTTTAAGGTGACATATAGAAAGCTTGATGGCACTGTAATGATTGTTGTGATCCATCAGAACACTGCAACAGCCACAGCAGATCCAAACGCTGTCGTCTAAATCTTTAGGTCTATAGACAGTGATTAACGCTGGAAAATTCAAAAAAGCTATCAATCAACACGGCTCAATATCAACGACAAGTTTGGTGGGTGGCTGGGTGCTGTTTAAACAGCTGGCATCTGGGCTCAGTTTGAGTATATAATACTCCAGAGTGCTGGGTTTTATTCCCAAAATCTGCTTAAAAGTCAATGAGATGCAGAGAAACGTGATTTAAAATACTACATCAATTTTAATCATGCCCATAGAATGCAAGAGTATTTTCCCTTAATAAACAGTGTCAGTATCTTACATAACGGGAAGTAAATAAAATGTTAAGCAAACAGCCCAGCAGGTAAATGTTTACTATTTATCTTGCACATCATATAATTATTCTTCAAAATCTCCACATATTCTTCACGTGCTTTCGAAACCAGATCTGGACTTAGACTTGATTCGTCCATCAAGGCTGTGAGAGAGTCTCTAGGACTTAGATCCGAGTTCAGTAGTAGCTGGAAAGAAAATGAAAGAATTAGATTCTTTACTTAAAATACTTCATAGGTAACTAAATGTCAGTTTATTTTTTAAGAAAAGCTGAGACTCTTCTAAGTTTTAAGAAGAATGAAAAATACCTACATACGATTACAACACAAAATACAAGATTACTATTCTAGACTTTGCCCAGGGCTGCATGTTGAATTAACTGCTCCTGTGGCTAAGGATCAGAGACCCCGGTTTTCTCATTCTTCATTCATTTACTCGGCAACCATGTACTAAGTCACTGTGACAAGCACTGGAATCACAAGATGAAGATGACAGAGTCCACCCTGAAAAATCATGTACCATAAACTGGAAAACTAGATGAACAGGCAATTTCGGTACACAGACATAAATGCCATGACAGGTATAAAAGAGGGCACAGTTGGAACACTCAGAAGGGACGTCCAGCTTTGTGTCAATTCTGTCTCCTCTTTGGTGGCTGTGACGTGTAAGCAGATACCCAAAGGAGGAGGAGAAAGTGTGGGAGGGAGAGGCAAGAAGCAAACACAAAGAGCGGAGGCAGGAAGGGCGCCCACTGAGCCGGACACAGTCTGACAAGCCGCTGGAGCCAAGGGGCAGGGCAGGGGAGTAAAGAGATACAGCTGAAGCCTTTGGCAAGAGCCAGATCGATGTGGGTGTTTTTCTTCCAAGCTAAGGAATTTGGAATTTTTCCTGAGGGCAAAATGTTAACCCCTGACAAAGTGAATGACAGGAAATTAATTGTCATCCACCAGGGGACAGGTACATGAACTGTGATTGCTTGAGTCTGGGATTTTGGCCTCAGTCACTACCAAACTCGAGAAGCTGATGACCTCCATGCTTTCTGAGAACAGGTCCGTGTGCAGGTGACAGGCCCACGGGGACAGCGGGAGAGGAAGGGCACAGCCAGAAATAGAGAGAGAACACAGACTTCCTGAGATTTTTTTTAAAGCTATGGATCATGATGAATAAATGAGGAATAAGTACACTTATCATTATGAATGAAATTATGCTTTCACATTTTCCATTAGATATGTGTAAGAAAAAATTTAACATAGTATCTGTTATTCAAACAATAGAAAGAGGTGCCATTTACTGTTTACAGTGTATTTTGGAAATCAATGTCTAAATTTAATTCAGAAATGTTGGCAACATACCTTCTTTTAATTCTCTATCTGTATTATTCTCCAACTACTTCCGCATCTGAAATAAGTCAAATATTATTTTTAATGTGTAAGTTAAACAAGAAACACTATCATAGGAATGACAGCTAGCTTATGAAATGTGACCTTTAAATAAATACATTTAGGGACTTGACCTAACTTGAGGATTGCTTAAATAGAAAAAATAATCACAGAAATAAAATCAAATAAATTCCTACTTACTTTGATTTTAGATAATAGAGAACATATATATGTAAGGCTATTTAGATTCCCCTGATGGAAAGTACAATAAACACTGCCCTGTCAGATACACAAAATCTCAGAGGGCGATGCCCGATCTCATTAGCACAAAGAGTTTAAACAATTCAAGTCATGTTCTACACTGAATGCATTACTCTGCAGTTCTCAGAAAAACTGCCCTTTATAAAAGTTTAGTTTTTTTAACGTTAATGGATTTTTCCTTAAAATGAGCTTTCCATTCCTGCACTTTTAATTTTAAGGTCTGTTCTTGCTAATGTTTTTACCACACAATCGTAGATGCATAAAATGAAGAAGTGTTCTGTTATAATGTCAAGTGAAAATTCTACTGGCAAACAAGTTAAGCAAATGTATTTTGCTCTCTGTCTATGACTAAAATATTCATACCAGAAAATCTGCTTGAAGAAAAGAAAAGGAGAGGGTAGCGACAGTTTCAAAAGTTGGTTTCTGATTCACAACTTCCTAGAGTTAGAAATAAGGAAAACAATACGTAATTCTTTAAATGTAACTTTGTTTCCATTCTAGAAATTAGGGCCAACTTTTTGAAACATGACTTAATTAGTTACGTATTTAATTATGAAATGTGTGGGGACTTTCAAACTACAAATGTCCCCATCTAGAGTGTTTTTTTAAAAACCTTTCTTATAAAAGACACCCGCTCACTAAACAGGGTCTAAACTAGTCCACCAGACATAATAAACACTGCGGTGGTAACAGCGACACGAGAGCCGAGGCCTTTGTAAATGTTAGGTGCAAAGACAAAATTTGGGGCTACCATTTGCCAGTATTTTCAGAGACTATTTTCCGTAACACTGTCTGACAAGAGCATTCTACAGAGGCCTTCTGCCATCAACAACGTGACAACAGTGCCAGGTGGGTCCTGTGAAGTGAAAAACGCCTAACAGATGAAGGGAGAAGACTTTACTGAAATAAATTCATATAACCGTTAATAAGCACTATGCAAAATGTAGATCACACTTTCACATGAGCTGAATGTAAGATTACTATCTTTTCCTCTGCAAAGCTATTTTCCTAAATAGGTACTTCTGGGACCTTTATGTTTATTTCTAGGTGAGGACCCCCATGTCCAGATGGTGGAAGTGGTCTGAAGTCCAACATTAATAAGGAGAAGGCACCTGCAGTTTTACTTAAACTTTTCCATTTAACAAAAACACAGAAAGGTGAGAAAATTATACACAGGAAGACAATGTATCAGCAAGTTTTAATTCTAATGGTTTTTAATTAGGAGCATTCTCTCCTAACTGGCAGTTTGCAGACTATGTCCCATAGAAATGGAAGGTCCCACTGGGGACACTGCAGGATTGAGGTCAAAACTGAGGTCACAGGCTGAAAGATAATGCTGCCCTCTCTTTCCGAGATCAATTTGATAAAAACACACTTGCCACACACGTATACACACACGTTCATTTCCAAAGTGAATATGTTCTCAGATTATTGATACTTTTCAGTTAAAATTTGGTACCATTCTTATTTAAATGTTATAAACATAAGTACAATTCCAGAAATGAAATAAAATCAAGTCATTTAACTGCTTTGATTCATTATCCTGTTGTAAATAGGTTAATGTATGAAGGAAATGACACTTGTCAGTTTGTAACTATTAAATGCATGTATTTTGCTGCAGAGAAAGGAAATGAGAAAGTATTTGTTGATCAAGGAGCTAAAAAATTAAGTACAGAGAAAAAAGTGAATGAAAGAAAAAGAACTGGAAGAAGTTGAGTGATTGTCTTTCAAAAGATAGCACGCTTCCTCATTTGTCCATTCAGACAAAATGAAATGAGGGCAGGAGGGAGTCCACAGGGCAGAGAGCTGATAGCAGAAACAAGGTTACTGAACTCTGCCTCTGCCTTATGAGAAGTGAGCTTAACTACTGTGATAGTTTGATTAGAATTAAAATTCAGAGTGGATGTGCCCTGCCTTGGAAGCCTACTTTTAAAAGAAACGTGACCAGATTCTGCTGAGACGCAGTGCTGTGTCATGTCAAAAGTTAAAGTCTTAGGAATGTTAGTCGTTTTAGCTCTGGTGCACTGCTATAATCCCATTTAGAAAAAGGGCTGCTAAACTGAATGGACATTTGAGAAATTTAAGTTACTTAAATAAATCATTAGAAAATGTTTGAAAGTGTCAGTAATACACCAAAAGTCCAAAATCAATGAGTGTAACATTTAGTCTTCCTATTTAAAATAGATCTGAAGGACATTTATTAACTATTGTGGCCATGCTTCACGTTAGGCATACCAATACTAAAACACTCTTGAACACAAAATAATCTTTAAAACAGAGAAATTTTGTCTGTTATAATACTGTCTGGAATCCATTTTTAAGTTTTCAGTTCTCAGAAAAAAATTCTATGTGCAAGAAAATCTAACAGTGATGTATCTGCTCAGGATAATTTTAACTTTTTGTATTTTATAGTAATATAATTAAATAACACAATTGAGTAAAATTGTAAAATTGCTTCTGACATGTAGGACAAAACACCCCAGAAATAAACTAGAATGTGAAATCTGAGGGTAAAAATCAGCAAAACAGATACGGGGTCCATCTGTCACCGCTACAACGATGTCACGTGACAAGGCTATACTTCATTCAGTGGTAAGAGAGGCAATAAACCCAAGTGTTACGAACTGGAAAAAACTTGCTTCGACAACCAGCACGACTGAACTCACAGACTTAGAGCAACACTTCTGTCAAGTTAGAAAAAAATGCTGAGTAAGCTGGAACTTCACAGTAGGAACAGTCCAAAATGTTAAAACCTTGCACATAAAGGAGAATGTTAAATTCAACCGCAATGCCATTTTTAACATTTTGCTTTCTAGAACCATAGCTGAAAAGCTGTGGAAGTCTGTTGTTTTGTTAAGCCCCATGCAAAAACCCATCCCTTCCTGTCATTTTAAACAGTATGTTCACACCTCTCATAGCATTACTTTATGTTTTCCCAGCAGAAATAATTACATCCCTAGCAATTCCACAAGTCACCTTCTTTCTCTAAGTCTGACTAAGAAATCTGTAAGCAGTAACTGTACAGTAACTCCTGTGAGGCGCCCGGCAGTGCTGAGGGAGACGTGTCTCTGCACCCGGACAGAACGGGGCTTGTTAACCTCCCTGCTAAACCTAGCATGATTCGGCCCCACGGCCCCACAGAACTACGTGTACCTCGGAACTACAACACTGAGGTTAAAATAAATCATTTTCCAGTGTATCTAGAAGTACTAAAACATAGACACCTCTTTCCCCAAAAACATTAAAGGAGAAAACTGTCCTCAGGAGCTTTCTCTTGCATTGCTTTTGCACTCACACTCTTCCACCATCATCCTGCAAAGTGACACACTGTCGATTTTTTGGTGACAACTAATGAAAACATTTCGAGTTTGCATCATGCTTAGCCACTGGCGGAAGTGTTAGCCATGCATTTTTTTTTTTTTAACACCACGCAGTCCGGTTTCATGACTCTGAAGCACTTAGACTCAATTTACCCACAACACTGTCTACGAAACCTGAGCTTTTTTCTTCTTTGATTTATTATGACACGAAGCCAAGTGAGAAGAAATGGGTTGAGACCTCACATAACAAGGGCCCGTGTTACCCTTCTCTGCATCAAGAAGATCATGAAAACACCATCAAATCATAAACCAACGCGTACCGCTTTAAATGGCTATTTTAACAACGATACACAATGAAAACTGGTTGTAATTTAAACACTCCCTATCGTTGCCACCTCGGCATTCCTGCAGGTGAGGGCAAGACAGAGACATAAGTGAACTTCTTGTTAAAAATTGAAGTATTTGCTTTCCTTGACTACATATTTAGAAATGTTCTACAACTGCTCAGTAAGACATTTTATAACAATTAAAATAACAATGCTAGAAGTAAAATAGCAATTAAGGATGTACTCTTACAGAAGAAAATGATAAAAATTTTAAACTTAAAAACGGAACTTAATATTTTTAGTGTTACAAGTTTATTGAATTCATAAAAAGAATTTATCTTGGATTCCTTTACATAAAAAGCATCCGCATGTGGTTAAGTAGCTCAATGCCAATCATTTACTTATGCTTAGGGGTAGAAAAACTGGGCTGCAGCAAAACTTGAAAATTACTATCAACCAATGCCAAAACGAAATCAATCAGAAACTAAGCCAATCAATGGAAAGTGGATCTCTAGTTATTTGGCACTAATACTTAACTTCTAAAATAGAATTTAAAATGGAGCTTTTTAAGAAATTTAACATTTGTCAGTTTAGTTGCATCTATTGAATAAAGTTAATGACAGGTATCTCTTGAAAACTACAAGTCCAGGGACTTTAAAAAATTATAAAATTTGTCTCCTTTCTTTATTAGCACAATTAACTATGGCTTCTACTTAGTGTGCATAAGTCAAAGAAACAACTCAGAATTTCATCAAATTAAAAACAAGAATTGTATCAGAAATCTGAAACCCAAGGAAAAAAAGATAATATAACTAACCCGGAACAAGGGAACGCTCAAGTTAGTTGAAGGGTCGGAAAAAGTCCTGAAGCGCCTTCTTCGAGTAGGACTCCTTTTGGCCTCCACGCTAGTACCAGCAGCAGAAGGCGGTGCGCCAACAGGCCTTGCAGGAACAAAGCCAGGGAAAGAGCTCTTGTGCTGTCTCTCCAGCAGAAGCTTAGTGCTCACCTCGGCCAGCCTCTCATTAACCCTGCGAGGATCGCAAAACACAGATTTCATTCATTTCATTTTCTTCCTAAGTGATGTGTATTTTTACAGTTGCTATAATAGTAAACAGATTGTCCCATTAAACTGCGTTTTAACACCAAAAATACGTCAGCGAAGACCTACTGTAAACAATTACAGTTTAAAACTGTCCTAAAGAAGGACGTACGTGCCTGGGGGGGCGCTTAACTAACAAGTACTTCAAAGTGGGGAGAGTCAGAGATGGAGACGCCCCCACAGAGGACCCCCACTGCCTTCTGCACCGGCTGCATCTAGACATACTCACCCTCAGTAAACCAGTTTAGAAATAAAAGATAAACCATTCCTCAAAGCCATTTTCAAGCATTTGCTTTCACCCCCCTTATATACACATTTCACTCATTACCTGGGAGAAAGGAAGCATGCGGCACTGAGCAACAGTTTAGAGCCACCACCTCTGGGGGGCACCAGGCGGCACAGTCGATGGTGGGAAAGAACTCCGACAGCGCCAGGGGCAATTTCAAGTGTCCCCCAATTTCCCAAAGCTCACTTTGTTACTTCGCTTTTACCAGAGGCCTACATCAGCACCTGTTTTCCATAATCAAACAAACTCTCAAGCGGATTTTCACTTTTATGGGAAAAAAGCAAAAAGCCAGAATAGCGCTGGGTGTTTGTTTTAGCCCGAGCCATCAGAGGGGCAACGAGCGCCCCGAGCAGCGAGAGGGGCCCCACCGAGCTCCTTCCGCAGAACCACACTCAGTGTCCCGGCATCACGCCGCCACGGCTTAGGACTGTGTCCGTGAGCGCCTGTGCTTTATGCATATTTATTTCATGCATCCACCAGCAAGATGTGTCCTAAGGTAACTGCCTCTTTGCTTTACATCGACAACTTTCATAGGAACGCTCTACTTTTGGATAGCGGGGAGACCTGTAGCTTGTAACACTGCTACTCAGGCACCGGAGGTGGGACCCGCCCTTTCTGTCTCCCACACACCCCCTCGGGCAGGCCACCACATTCTTCTTAGCCACTTTGTGAACCACTATGCTGCCCTTCACCCCTATGTGAAGTTCCCCCTATTCCCCAAGCATGCCTTTATGTAGCGGAGACAAACTTAGAAGGGTACAGTACTTCGTCTCAGGGTGCCCACGAGCGGTGACACCAAATATCACAATCAACAAAGTAAATTCACCAAACACCAGCATGGGGCCCCTTGGGTTTACATTGTGCTCTTCCAAAACACAGTCAATTTTAAACTCATTAACATTTCTATTTATGGGAATTCCAGCTAGAAATTTGTGATAATATGGCTGTCTAAATTACAAAGTTTGCAAAACCCCTAGCTTAAAGACTAGATCAGGTTAAATATATGCAAATATAAAAAATAAAGTCGTGTAAAAGCAACAAAAGGCAGGGAGATGCAAAGTGCCCTGGACTGACATTTTAAAGGGGAGTTCATTTGCTAACATCATTTCCCCAAATTACACTATCTAGTTAGTTTTCACTTGCTGCTCACCTCATGAACCTGGCTCAGTAAGAATTATGCCTTAGAGGCAAATTAATGACCTGAGTTATTTTCTATAATTCTACGTTTTGACTTACGAGGTAAGTTCACTTGCCAAAGACTTTCTATTTTCTAGCTCTTGCAGGTAGAGTTGTTTGTATTTTTCCAATCTGTTTTCATTACAATCACTTTTAAGTTCAGGCTCCAGATCTTTAACTCTGGGTTCCGTTTGACTAACTGAAGCACGCTTATACTCTTTCAACACGTTTTCTTGAAATCCTGCTTGTGCCTAAAGCAAATTAAAAGGATACAACTTTAAAAATAATTATAACCTGAGTAATTACAGTCTATTTGTTCCCTTTAGTTTTGAGTCAATGACTCAGAGAGCAATTTTAAGTGTGAGAAAAAAGCTGAATGTTAAACTACTTATCATCAATGTCAAGTGAATTAAATCTGAATTACAAAATTAAAGTTGAATCACTCTTATATTAGTACTCATGTAATGTGATAGTTCAAAGAATAAAAGGATCAATTTAAAATTTTAAAAGTTGAACAATACAACTTAAGAGCAATCCCCGAGTGTGGCACAGTATTTACATCACAATATATTCTTCTCCTCCTAGTAGTCTTGACTTACACCAATTGGTCTTAAAAATGATTCTCTAGTGAGAATTGTTCTGAAAGATCAATTTAGTGATAGTGATGATGGAAACTGAATTATTTAAAGGGAGTAACAAATGCGGCCTTCCTTCCAGAAATCTACAAAACCAACTGCTATATGGGAAGTAGAGGAAACACATAAAATGTACACATCAGAACTGTCATTCTCAGCAAAGTGAGTTAGAGCACGTTACAGATCAGTGTCTCACCTGTAAAAACTGGCTGATTTCTTTTAGTTTCTCTACTACATCATGTCTTGCTTGCTCTTCAGTTTCCTGTCTGTGCTGCACAGCCTGCCTGAGTTCTTTCAGTGCTTCTACTGCATCCCGTCTTGCTTGCTCTCCAGGCTCCCGCTTGTAATGCTCCACTTGGCTGCGTTCCACTGGGTTCATTTCGAGGTGACGTCCTCAGATTTACTGCTTCTTCCTCCAACTTCTTCTTCTCCTCCTCTAGTGCTTCACATTTCCTTTGCATCTCTTTCACAGGTAACAACTCCTTTAGAAGAAGCTGAGTTTCTGCACTCAGATGGAGAACTACTGAAGATGTAGACTCCTCTTTTGCTGGAAGATCAGCATTCTGCATGAAAAAGATAAAATTGTTTGGTAATGAGGTTAGCAGACTGAGAACAGCCTAACTCTAACCCAGCATCAAAGGTTGAAATAAATTCAGTTACAATAAAGTGGCATATCTACCTTGTGGAATGGAGAAACTCAAATTACTCAGAAAATCAAGAAAAAAAGTTCAAACCACCAAGAGTCACAAAAATATACTGTTTATTTTCATCATCTTTGTTATACATTTGTACTTGATTTTACAATCTTATTTTCTGTAGTTGTTTCATGTCTTTCCTACATAAAATGACTACAAGTCACCTCTTAGTAGAAAGTCTCTTAGCCCTTCCTTCCCCAAGTCTCAACTCTTCATGATTTTTAAAGTTTAGGGAGATCATATTGAGTTACTTAGGGCTGAATTAATAAATGCCTCCCAAAACAAGACTTTGAAAAAAAGACTGCAATTAATACATCTTACAAATATGGATTCTAATGCCATAAGCCTTTCTCTGAACTACAAATATTTTATGCTAGTTTGAATTGCATGCCAAGGAGCAATGAATGATTCACAGAGTTAAGGAGAAATCCATCTCCTAGTGTAGTGGTTTAGTAAGATGACCGATACATTTTTCTAAACACACAAAAAAGCCTTAATTCTTGTAATCCTTTGTGGCTCTCCACAAAACAAGAGAACATACTTAACAAAAACAAACAAAAAAACTTGCTGGAATTTCAGTGACACTGACTTGGGAAGAACTGCTTTCCTTCAGATAGAAGGATTATTTGCTGAGACAAGGCAGGCGGAGGTGGTGGTTGTAAAACATCTCTACAAATTCCTTGGCACTTCCCCTGCGAAATTCCCTCCCCTGAAGTATGTACTGGCCTCAGTTAACTGGTTTCCAGGGGACAGAATGCGGGGGCACTGCTGTGTGGTTTCTAAGGCTAAATGGCCTCTGACTTTCACTCCATAGGGATGCTCACCCTTAGAACCCAGCCACCACGTTGTGAAGCCCAGGCCACCTACTGAGTCTTTGTACACACAGCTGTCCCAGCTGATGACCCCAGGGAATGTCCTCAACCAAAGCCAGCTCCAACTTCCAGACATGTGCATGAACAAGCCTTTAGATTATTCTAGTGCCCGCTTGATGCCAAGTGGAGAAGAAATGAGCTGGCTCCACTGAGCCTTGTCTAAACACAGATTTGGGAACCAAGCAAATGCTGTTTGGAGTCACCAGGTTTTGAGGCAGTTTATTATATAAATTATTAGCAATAAATCACTGGCACAGATATTGATATTAAAAATGGGGCACAACCATTAGAAAAGAACCCAAACTGTGGGGATGCCTTTGCACCTGGAGGTAGGTGAAACCTGAACAGATGTAGAGAAGAGTAAGAGTGAAAGCCCAAAGTGTCCACGAGACTGTTAGTGGAAGCCTGAGGGCCCTTGAAGGGCTGAGAGTGAAGGATTCTAGGCCAGGGAAGAAAATGACACTGAAACCGGAGGGAACGGGACTCTTGCTACCGAACAGCTGAAAGTAAAATTGATGAGAGAGATAAGCTAAAACAAGCAAAAAGATTATTAAATAGAAAGGAACCAGGACTCACTGGGTTCAAATATCTGTATCCCATTTAAAGCATCTCCACATGCCCAATTGTCACATAATGGGTAAGCAGAGAAATGGCTTCCGGGCGAAGATCAAATCTAGGGTGCTGCCAGGAAAACAGTCTAAAGATGAAGCCAAGACTTTGTTAAGACCTTGGAAAGGTTTAACGTGCTGCCTCAAATTCCTTTAAAGATCTTAAAAGCATAAGAATTTCAAAGGCACGGTCCCACAACAGCTTCACAGGAAGCCCAAGGTGAAGAGTTTATCTCAAAAAGACGTGAGAATAGCTTTTCCAATGGCAGGAACCCCAATAAAATTCACAGGAAACTCAAAGTTTTAAAGAGAACTGTGGTAGCAAAACTACTGCTTGCTAGCTTGGACTGAAAGAGACAAGACAGTGCAAAACGGGAAGAGGCCTTTGGGTTTTTCTTAGAAGGTCTACGAGGAGGAAGCTGGCTTCAGAGAACCACTCAGCTGCAAACACAGGTCACTGCTCATGAAAGGGACAGAACCAAGAGCTCAGAGAGGGCGGCGAAGGAGAACCCCTCCCAGGGTTATGACTAAGTCCTAATCAAAGAGCCGGCAGCATCGGGCTGCACTTCAGAACTGCTACGAGCCAGTGTGCCTCCCACCTTCCAGCTGTGAGTGAGGGAGTCCTTAGCAGTTCAGAAAGAATGTCGGGTGTGTGGCGGCAAATAACCCGTGTCTCCTTATCCTCAAGCCTCAGCACTGAGGGGAGTGTTCCCAAGGGCTGTACTCCAGAACCACCACGCCCAGGAACCTGAGCCCCACCTGGACCTGGGGAAGATGGGAAAGTAAGGCCCTGCACTGGAGCCTGAGCCTAACACCACAGCGACCGAGACCTGCTTGGGGACTGAGTGGGGATAAGTGGATTTCTCGTGTGGAAGCAGTAAGAAAACGTTGTGGCTAGTGAGTAGATTATGCTGGTTTTTGAGTGTCTCCATAAATTTTCAAAATTAAATTCCATAAAAAAGGTAGAATATGGGCCAACCTTAAGTGACTTGCTCCTAATGAACAGAAAACAGTGAAAGTCACACCGAGTGAACTGCAGGGCTCGGTTTGAAAAGGCAATTCAGCTTCTGCCTCGCTCTTAACCCTGGAACCCAGTCTCAGGTGGGCAAGCTCAGGCCACAGAGACAGCTTACATGTTCCAGGGGAGGGGGTCCACCTTCCCGCCCCACCTAAGCCACAGCCCACCACCCACATCAACCATCAGACATCAATGGGTGAACCTTCACGTGATTCCAGCCCCCCGCCTTCGAGCTGCCCCACCTGAAGCTGAGAGGAATACAGGCCAGCTGTCTTGGCCACACTTTTCCTAAGTGCAGGTTGTGAACAAAATAAATGCTTATTTAAGCCACTGAACTTTGGGGAGTTTGTTAGGCAAAAACAGATAAGCAGAAAAGTGGATGAAAAAAGACAGTAAGAAATGTAACTTGAATATAGTAGAAATTGGTCTCCTATAAACTGGAATGTAACAAACGTTGAGATTAACTTATTAATGACAAAGTGCTGATGAGAAGCAGCAGATAACTGAAAGAAAGACCTCAGAACTAGCGAGAGGGAAGATACTTTAGAGCTCCATCCCATTACAGCTCCTTACAAACAGGCATGTATTTCACAGTTTCCCCTCAACTTTGAGGTTAAGGAAGACTGGTGAGCAAGGAGACACAGGATTTGAAGTCTAATAATTGAAAAACAAATAGAAAGAGTCAGTTTACCAAAATCAGCCTTTTTACCTCATTTCAATTAACTGAAATTCTAAGAGACAGGCAGCTTTGAGAACGTATTAATCTAGCACTCACTCTTCATTTTCCTTTCCTCAGAGACAAAATAAAATATTATGGAACCATAAATGTAATGTCCTTTCACAGTATTTAAATTAAATACAATTTTTCCTTTACCTTACTTAAAAGCTTGTTGGTAAGGGAAGGTAAGATTGTCTCAGCTTCATGTTGTAGCACAATGCTTCTCCATATCAGAGATTGGCTTTGAACTTTTGAAATTCAAATTACTAATCTGTTATCTGTTTCTGATAAACTGATTGAATATTATCTAATTTTTAACAGCTGTACTCTTGGAAAATTTTCCTTGGATGGGATGAAATATTTATTTCATTAATTATGCATTAAGCTATAGAATACAGCTAGGCGCCTCTCCTTTTAAGTAAAAGGAGGTAGACACAGGGAGCTGAGGATGCAGGATGTACACCAAGAACAAGATCGGCACCAGTGTTACACACAAGAACCAAGCCAAAAGAGGACTTCATCGTGAACGGCAAGATGATGGATTAGAGAGGTTTCCAAAGAGGAAGGTTGATTTAATCTTTTCCAGGCTTAACCTTTTGCCTCTAGATACTGAAATCTATGGATGAGTCTATGAATTATAATGAATGCAACATAATGAAGTATATTGCAGACTGAGTCAGCAGATCCCGTGACCATGATTTGATGGAAACTGGAGTGAAGTGGGAGGCACTGGGTGAGAAACTAAAGGTCTGAATGGGGGGGAAGGGATGGACTTTACCTTTGCAAGCCTACTTTCTGTCATGTCACAGAGTCAGCAAGGCATAAGCTGGCCACAGGCCCCTTCACGAAGCAGCAAATCTCCACAGAAGTAGAGTTACAGACATTCCGTGACACTGACTTTTTATTATTATGTAAAACAACTGGAAATATGCAAGAAGACTCGGAAAGAGTTCTCATAACATCTGAATTGGTACTGGCATAGGACAGACATAGATCAATGCATCACCACTGAGAATCTAAAAGAAACCCTCACATTTACGGTCAATTGATTTTCAATACGAGTGTCAAATAACTGAATGAGACAATAATAGTCTTTTTAACAAATGGTACTGGGACAACTGGATATCCACATGCAAAAGAACAAAATTCGACCTCTACCTCATACAATATATATAAAATTAACTCAAAATGAAAAAGCTAAAACTACAAAATTCTTAGAAGAAAACACAGGGGTGTGTCTTCATGACTGGATCTGGCACTTGTTTCTTAGGACAGTAAAAGACAGAAATAGATTAACTGAACTTCATCAATATTAAAAACTTCTACTCTTCAAAAGACACCACAAGAAGGTAAGAAGGCAAGCTCCTGAACAGGAGGAAATACTTGAAAATCCTACATCTGATCAAAGACTTGCACCCAGGATACAAAAGAACTCTGACAATTCAATCATAAAAAGACAACCCAATTTGAAAATGGGCAAAAACCTAAACAGACAGGTCTTCAAAGAAGATACACAAATGGATAAGCACATGAAAAGATCCCCAACATTCTTAGTCATCAGAAAAATGCAAATCAAAGCCACAATGAGATGCCAGTTCACACCTACCAGGAGAGCTGGTGGCCAGTGGTGACAGGAATGCATAGAAATTGGGAGAATTATACACTTTGGATAAAAATGTTAGATGGTGCAGCCACTCTGGAAAACAGTATGGCAGGTCCTCAAAAGGTTAAACAGAGTTACCATAAGACCCATATGACAGCATTTCCATCCTTAAGTCTGTTCCCCAAAGAAATGGAAACATGTTTACACCCAAACTTGGACAGAAATGTTCACAGCAGCATTATTAGCAATAGCCAAAAAGCAGAGGCAACCCAAAGGTCCATCAACTGATGGATGGATAAATGGTTTAGCCCCACAACCGAGTACTGTTCGACAATAAACAGAAATGGAAACACTGACAAGCGCTGTAACATGGATGAACCTTGAAGACGTTTTGTCAAATGAAAAAAGCTAATCATGAAGGACCACACAGCATGTGATTCCATTCCTGGGAAACACCCAGAGCAGGCACATCTATAGAGACAGAAATCAGACTGGTGGTTGCCAGGGGATGGGGGGCTGCTGGTGCTGGGGGTGATGGCCAAGGGATGCAGGCTTTCTTTTTGGGGTGATGGGAATGTTCTAAAATTGATTGTGGTGACAGCTGCACATCTCTGAATATACTAGGAGATACTAACTATGCATCCTAAATGGGCGAATTATATGATACGTGAATTTTTTTCTTTTTTGGTGGAGGGAAGTAATTAAGTTTTACTTATTTATTTTTAGAGGAGGTACAGGGGATCGAACCCAGGACCTTGTGTATGCTAAGCATGCACTCTACCACTTGAGTTATGCAATCCCCTTATAATATGTGAATTATATTTGAACAAAGTTTAAAAAAAAAAATCCAAAGGCAGGATCTAGACAATTTTCTTAATTCTCTATTTTGGGTGTACAGATGTGATCTGAATTTCTCCGTGCATTGACAACATGTCTAAAATGAAGAGAAAATGAAGGCAATGCCTAACTTCAACTGGTTTGTATAATGACCTTTCTGCACAAGGCATTCTGAAATCCATGAAATAAATACACACAGATTCGATATCCATTCACAAAAGTGAAGATGAGACATGACAATTTTCTGGAACATTCCATGAAACATTATCCTCTGATTTGATCTAGCTTGCCTCATTGTGGTGAGAGATCACTAAAAAATACTGTTTAATAGGGAAAAAAAGTTCACTTCTGTGAGGAAAGAGGTATAAATCTCAACTTCTCTAAGGGTAAATATTATAAGAAAAAAATAAAGAATGGCAGAATGAAAGTCAAAGTTTAAGAAACAAGTGCATTATAAAGATAATAAAAGTGTAATTATAATGAAGATGCAAAAGAAAGCTGTCCCTGAAAAGCTAGTGTCCTGCAACACTCTGCGCTGCACACTCACGGCCGACGTGCTGAATTTCATACGTACTGGATTCGCAGTTTGATGTGACTTCCTCTCTCCATCCCGTCTCTTGTTTTCTGAATTAGTCTTATGATGTGCTGTCACCTCCAGGGACGCTTCCAACATGGACACTCTCTTTCGGGTGTCAGTCAGTTCTTGTTGAAGCTGTCTCATATGGGCCTAAAGAGATAACTCTGTTACTGAATTTTAAGTCACCTTATCATTAAGTTACATTAATAATATATAACTCCAACAAATGGACATTGAGAACTATCCCCACAGACATCAATTCGCCTTCTTTTCCTCATAGGCACACATTCCTTTTACTGAGTTCCATTAAAGACACAGAAAGCGATGACCCTCCTGCCTTACCGACAGTAAGTTAACTTAGACGATGGATGCAGCCCCACCAGCCATTCCCTGCCCCTCCCAGGAAGTGGCCAAGCTTTACCCCCACTGAAGTCTCAAACAGAAAGGGGTGTGTGGGTGGGATGAGTGGTGGTAAATTCCACACTGTGGAACATTCTCCCTCTTTCTCATTAGAGGCTTAAGTTCAGAGTTCTTCACATATTCAATCTGGTGTTTAAAGCCTTCCAATAGACTCCCATCTCACAATAAAAACGAGGTTATTCCAATGGCCTTTGGGGACCCGAGACAACCTGGCCTCCCCTGCCTCCTGGACTGCAGCTCCTACGGCTCCCCCCACCCCTCCCACTCACTCCCTTCCTGCCACTCAGGACTCTGGCTGCTCCTCCTCAGTCTGAAAATGGGACCCCAGTGCCAAACTCGAACATCACAGAGCGCTCCAGTTCCTCTGTACTGGACAAACTTAGATCCAAATGACAGTAACTGAGCCTTGCAATGAGAACTGTGAGCACATTATTTGAAAAAATGTTCAAAGTAAATTATAAATAGAACAGGGGAGACTAAGTCAAACACAGTTTTGCTAAAATTTACATTTGTCCCAAATTATGACTGAATGAAAAGTAGATGTCTTTAAGGAGTGGAGAGGTCATAACAATACATGATTTGAGATGGAAAGTATTTCTAAATTTAATTCCAATTGACATGAATAAAAATAAAGTTATATCAACTAACAATGTATGAAAAGCTACTGAAGGAAAAGTACTGCAAGATACAGCATTTACACATCAGTTCATCTGGGAAATCTGGATTTAACTGTCAAGGTAATCCACACAATTGAATCTTTCTCTCTCTCTCTCTCTCTCTTTTTTTTTTTTTTGTTGTTTACTCATTTGTTCACACAACTGAATCTTAATTTCAAAATACTCATTTTAGTTCTGAGCATTTCATTTATCTGCTTCATGATACTAAAATGTGGTGACAGAAAGATTAAAATGATTTGGGCAGTATAAATTACTAAGACCTGCCTGTATCTGTCAACAACTTATAGCTTAATCTCTTAGAATTTCAGGTGACACGGCATCTTTACTCAAAGTAAAGCACCTCTCAGGTCTAATTTTTGTTTGCTGGATACAAGAAATGCCTTTAGGCTGCTTTACAGTGTATATATTTATAGACCGCACATTTCTCATATTCAACTAGTTTCAACGTTCAGCTTTCATCAGATACTACTTTGAATTTTCTTTGAGGAAGTCTGAAAATTGGTTCCCTTTCTGGGTACTTACTTCCATTTCTGCTCTGTCTGTTTCATACTGACACAGTCTGTGCTTTAAACATCTGCATTCATCGATTAACTCCTTGTTTCCTTCCTCCAGCATCAGAACTCGTCTGCTCATGGCTTCAAGTTTTCCCATGTGATCCAGAAACAGCTGTGGGGCATTAAGTATTGTCTCTTCGCTTCTGCCTTCATTTTGAGCAACTTCCAGTCGCTGTCGAAGCAACGTGTTTTCACTCTGTAGTTTACATATTGTCTCCTTCAAGAACGCCTGCTTCCCAGTGTATTTGCTGACTTCCCCTTGTTTGCTCTGAGACAAGGGTTCAGTTTCCTTGTTTGAACGCTGGGCTTGGCCTCGGTCTCTATGCACGCATTCTAATACCAACGTCGTTGGTCTAAGAGCATCTCTCCTGGGATGGAGCTCAATTTCTGGGCCACGGAATTGACGTTCAGCTTCAGGAAGTTGCTGAGGAAGCACCTCGCTGCTATCTTTTGGGTCAGACAGCTTAAAATCCATCGTGTCCTGTAAGTGAAACCCCTCATCTCTTACTCTTTGAACTGTACGCAATAAACTGACATATCATAATTTCCTTTGAAGTGAAAGACTAATCTCTAAGTTTATACAACAAAAAGTTTGCAGTAACTGGGTATCCAACTGGAAAAACTTAAGGTGGATACAAATCTCAAACTTTAAACAACCAGAAATCCCCAAAGTTCAAAAATTTAATGAAAGACAGTGAATCCATGAAAGTAAAAAAGAAACCACAAAAGGATGTTTAAGAAGCTCAGAATCGGAAAGGCCTTTCTTTCTCTGAAATACAACAAACCCAAAAGGCTTAAAAAAAATGAATAAATCTGACTACACTTAAAAATTATATCTGACATCTTACCTTTACAGCTACCCCCAAAGTAAGAGCCTTAGCTCTGTATAAATTGGGACAGGTTAGATTTCCTAAAAACTTCTTTCCTGAGAATATTCCATAAATATTCTCCCTTCCTATCATTTTTAGAGCGAGTTATAAGAATTACATCTACAGATAAATGATAAATCTAAGCACTGTTCTAAGCACATCTACAAACATCAGTTAACTCATTTAGCTGTGACAATTCTGGAATAAAGGGTTGAAAACACAAGCAAGCTGCAGGGTTTCCCCCAGGGCTTCTGACTCTCTGACACTTACACCAAACCAAAGCTACTTCTCTAGGATAAATACATAAACACAACAGAAGCCTTCTACTTCCCTAATGGTGAACACACTAAAGGTCAACAAGGTCAAATTTACAGAGCTCTTCGTAGAAAATCAGGAGACTATTTGCTTCTGCAATAATTTTGATTTCTTCTTCATGGTGTTTATAACAGTAATGGATGTGAAATAGCAGGGAAATACAGTGAACCTGCTTTATTAAAAATAAAATACTGATCAATAAATTATCACTCAGTACAGAGTACGGCATATCTATCACTATATTCGAAATCTCCTTGTACTGAAATCGGATACCACATGGAGCAGAGCGTTCCTTTTCATCACACGTAGGAGAATGACACCCAAACTACGGTTTCTGAACTGGCTGCGCTTTTCCCTCCTTACCATCAGTGGAAATGATAAAGTTACCTCTCCATTCGTCTATCAAAGGAGTGAGATCACTGCCAGAAACTAGAATGCCTGCCGTTAGGAGCAACAGTTTTGAGATAATGGAAAGTTCATCGATTCCTATGGGCAATATTAACAGCCTCTCCTTGGATGAGGCCATTGTGAATGTCACTACGTCACTGTTGCCGGCAAGTGGACTTGAATTCAAAATATTGCTTTATCCAATGGACCGGAAATGAAACCTCCAGAAAATATATTTACATATATAGGCTTTTAAAACCCTCTATACTTTCTGTACCTACAGTATTGGTTTTTAAACTATGTAAGTATACAAATTCATACACACACGTTTGAAGATGACTAAAGAAAATACCTCAGCATTCATTTCCTTATTAGCCTTTTCTGCCTCCTTTTGTTGGGAAAGATGATGGGCCAGGATGTCATCTTGTATTACTCTGGCATTCTGCACTCGAGAACGTTGTCTCTCAGCGTCATTTCGCTCTTCTAAAACCTGGAGACATATTACATTAGGTTTTGGGTTTTATACCATGAAAAAAAGTCAAAAAAAGCTTAGGAGGGGAATCTTTAAAAAATTTTTTAAACCTGTTAAAAAGAAGTAGCCTTTTTAAGCACAGGGACCTTTAATGCATATAAATAACTCAAATTCTAATATACATGACAGCTAAATTTATCACAGAGCAAAAACACAAGGGATGTAGTATCATGAAAGAAAAACTTTTTTAACACTTTTGAAATTGAGTTATAGTCATTTAACAATGTTGTGTCAAATTCCAGTGTAGAGCACAAGTTTTCAGTTGTACATGAACATATATATATTCATTGTGACTGTTTTTTGTTGTGAGCTACCACAAGATCTTGCATATATTTCCCTGTGCTATACAGTATAATCTGGCTTATCTATTCTGCATATGCCTGTCAGTATCTACAAATTTTGAAATCCCAGTGAAAGAAAATTTCTTTATAAGGCATTTAACCAGTTCCATCATAGTCTCAAGGCGATTTAACCTGGATTTTAACTTCAAAAAGCCAAAATTAACACATGGATTTGAATTAGACTTGTTATTTTGTTGAACGGACCAAAACTGTCAAACCTTATGTTAATGATTAAGCTCAATTTAACTTCCATTCCTTCATTCAGAAAAGACACAGAGCATCTGTTAGATGCCAAGAACACCAAGAAATTAGTAAATTAAGCTCTAAATGTCATAGTTCATATCTAGGATGAGATAACTTTTATTTGTTTTAAATGAAAATATAGATTCATTCAAAAGAATATTATAAATAATATTGATGAAACAGTGTTAGAGATATGAAACTTTCACGTTAAGATTAATTTACCTGATTTGGTTTATTCCTTACGCCCTTCGGTTTGCATTCTAGTGCTCGGGCAGTGCTTTCAATCTGTTGCTTCAGGAAAACTTGCTCATTGTCTTGTTTCTCTTTTCTTTTTAAATCATCCTCAGGTTTTTCATATAATGTATAAGCATTTTTCTTCTTCTTTGTTTCTTGTTCTAATGTGAATCTGCAGTGAAATATGCTTACCTTAAAATTTATTTTGTTAGAAAATAAAAAGTTCATTTTATGATCTGGTTCTTCACATGCTGATTTATTACCCTAATGGAATTTCTATGTTCTCAATTTTTTTTTCATTTCTAAGTCTCACATTTTAAATTCCTCACTTCAATCTCTTCATAAAGATACACACACACACACACACACACACACACACACACACACACACGTTTGAAAAGTAGCAATGAAAAGACAAAATGCTACTGAGTTTCAATCAAGAGTAACTCTGGTCAATAGTGTAGGAAAGAAATTTTGCAATTATTCACTAAGGTTTGAATTGAAAATTACCCTCTTTTCCCCACATAGTCATAAGTTACTCCTTCATTGGGACAGAGAAATTAGTTACTAGTTAAAAGAGAAGTTGCTATTTAGAAACAAGTTTATAAGTTCATGAGAGATAAAATTTCAACTTCCTGAAGTATTACAGGGACTCCTACATGATCTCCAGGGGAAGGTAACAACCACAGGTGCCTTTTCCAGAACACAGACCCGCTAATTAGCATAATCCAAGGCGAGGCTGGGGACTCTACTCCCTGATGCCCTACACTTTGTTTCTTCTTTTGCAACACTTTGAACTTACCTTGTTGAATATTATTTATTTAGTAAATCATTTTTAAATCCCTTATGGTACAAGGCAGGATCCATAGTAAGTAATTAAAAAATAAAGAGTAATCCACGCTTTCAGCATAGACCTTTGAACTAATCTTATCTCTGTATGAGAGCGATGCTGAATAAACTAACCAGTAATCACTTTCCACTTTACTTTTCAGTCCATCCATTCATATGTTAAGAATCAAACTGCATAAATTTTTTGAAAGTTTCTGCCTTGAGAAAAATGGTCATTTCATAATTCTGCAAGTGAGAATGTAAAGTAATATAAACTTTCTGGAGAACACTTGAGAGATAAAGATCAAAGAATTTTTTTAAAGAAATATAGAATGAGGAGATATATATATATATATATTGCTGTGTTATTTCCAAGAGTCTCACATTCCACAATATTAATGAAATTTTCTCCCCTGTAAAATCCCAAAAGGGAAGTTAGCAATTATGACTTCTCCTACATACCTACAGTATTAAAGTAAATATAAAGAGTTCAAATATTTCTTTAAAATCAAGAAATTCAGTACCTCATATGGCGGAGCTCTCGTTCCCACTCCATATTTTGAAGTTTTAACTGTGATTTTGCTTCTCTTGTTTTCAGCAGCTCTGTGTGTAGCCAGTTCACCTTCTTTTCCATTTCTTTAAGTTTTCCTCTAAGTTGTGTGCAGTCAGATTCTTTAAGTTCTATTGATCGGAATGAATCAACTGGATCCTGAATTTTCAATAACCTATCAGAATCTGCATTAGGAAGAAAACAAAAATAGAAACAAAATATATGAATAATTTT
This sequence comes from Camelus ferus, assembly GCF_009834535.1. Classification (NCBI taxonomy): domain Eukaryota; kingdom Metazoa; phylum Chordata; class Mammalia; order Artiodactyla; family Camelidae; genus Camelus; species Camelus ferus. Next base: position 17,386,455 of record NC_045727.1, read on the forward strand.
TGTGTATAAAGGACTGTGCATTTTCACATTCATTCATCCATACATTGAACAAATGGATATTGAGCATCTATAACGTGGAAGACATTCTTCTAAGCTCTGCAGATGTTAAAAGAATCACAAAGTAATATTATGAACATTATGCAAATAAATTTGACAATTCAGATGAAGTGGGTAAAATTCCTTGAAAGAGAGGAATTACAAAAGTTCACTTAAGAAAGAACAAATAAGCTAAAAAGCCCTACATCTTAAAAACCAAAACAAAAGTCCTATTTAAAGACCTTACGACAAAGAAAATTCCAGTCATAATGGTTACACTGGTGAATTCTTCCAAATATTTTAGGAAAATTTAATACCAATTCTACACAAATTCTCCTCAAAAAATGAAGAGGAAGAAATATGTCCTCATTCTATGAAACTCACATTACCCTGAATCCAAAACCAAAGATATTACAAGAAAGAAAACTAATGTCGTGAAAATGGAGGTAAAATTTCTAAACAAAACATTAGCGAATTAAATCCAACAATACAGGATAATTCATCGTGACCAAGTCGGGTGTATCCCAGGAATGCAGGGCTGTTTTAACACGTAAAAATCAATGTTATTCATCATATTAACAAACTACAAAAGAAACCATATGATCGTGTCAGTGGATAAAAAGAGGCAGACCTCTTTTTGCCAAACCTCAACATCTATTCCTGATAAAAACTTCCAGCAAACTGGGAACCAAGGGAACGTCTTCACTATGACAAAGATCCGTGCTAAGCCGACAGCTGGCACCATACGCAACGGTGAAAAACGGAATGCTTTTCCCAGAAGGTGAGGAACCGGACAGGAGTGGCTTCTCTTACTCCTTCTAATCAGCACTGTACTGGAGCCAGTGCAATCAGGCAAAATAAAGAACCAAAAGGCATCTGGATGGGAAATGAAGAGGTAAAACTATCTGCTAATCAGCGGGGAATATGACTACATGGTGCGAGTCAGCTAACTCCAACCTGTGGGCTGGGTTGCTTGCTTTGGTAAATAAACATTTACTGAAATACAGCCACGTCCATTAACTTGTGTATTGTCTATGGCTACTCTTGTTGCAACGGTGACAGAGCTGATTAGCTGTGACAGAGAATGTATTTATTGGCTGCAAGTCTTAAATGTGAACTATCCTTAGTAACACAGTAGTTTAAAGAAGAAAAAGCTGGACCACCTCTGGTTATTTAGAAAATCGGAGAGAATCCATAAAAACACTACTAGAACTAACAAATGGGTTCAGCCAGGTTGGAGGGCAGAGAGTCACTATACAGATATCAACTGTATTTCTATCATCAGAAACTAAAATTTAAATATATTATTTTAAAATAAATAAATAAAAATATACTACTTATAATCTCTCTGAAAAATAAGAAATACAGGTAAACTCATAAAAGATGGAAACACCCAGACACTAAAAACTCTAAAATATTGCTGAGAAAATCAAGGAAGACCTATATAAATGGAGAAATAAACTTTGTTCGGGATTAAAAATTTCATTTTGTTAAGAAGTCAATTCTCCCCAAATTAATCTACAGATTCAACATAATCTACATCTCATTTCCAGCACACTAGCAGACTTTTTGTTTTCACATTGACAAGCTGATTCTAAAATTCACGTGGAAAGAAGGGTAATAAAAGGAAACAAGACGAAGCCAGAGGACGGTGGCCTTTAACCATGGAGCTACGAGTGGCAGGAGCTGGATTTTAGGCAAGGAGGTAACAAAGACCTGAATTTTAAAAACTGTCTAGTAATCATGGTTGCGGTGTAGACCAAGGTCCCAGGAGGTGGAATGGTGCAGAAGAAAGTCCTGAGGTGATTTCAGCGTTCTAGGAGGGAAGTAGTGATACCCTGACCTTGGGTGAAGGCGTAGGAACAGCAGAGTCAACAGAAAGCACAGGGAGAGGGAACGGTCACAGCCCCTGGCTGGCAGCGCACAACACGTCTGCTTCTGCTTTAACACAGAGCAGGTTCCTGAGACGCAGCGGACTGTAACGGAGCCGCGCTCCCTGGGCGGCACTAGGTGTGCACACGTTACCGCGAGACACTTAGAAAGGCTGTGTAGTCACACGGGGGTCCTACCTTTACTCTCCGGGCTAAGTCGCTCGATTAGCCTCAGGGTGTTCTTATAATTAGGGGAAAGCGACTCGCAATCCTCGGAAGCTGTCCCCGGTGACCGAGGTAAGTCATCGAGGCCATCCAGAGAATTCATCTGCTCTTTGACCTACAAATAAATAATGCTATTTCACAGTGTCTCCAACATTGTTATCAAATATGCTCAGTGTACAGAGGTGATCGATATCCATCTTTTTATGAGAGCAAAAACACAGACACTTCTCGAAAGAACTGATTTCTGTCAAAAGGCTAACTTTATCAGTAGTGTTTCTAAATGATTTTGAAGTAAACGTTTCTACAACAAAGGAGGATTTTCTGTTTTTCCACTCTATCTTTTATAATTTTTTTTTACTACAGGAAATCAATATTCAGGAAGGTTTTTTGCCTCAATTCCAAGGATAAAATTTAACTATAAATTATTATAGATCCTAACAATACTTTAAGTTTTGTGACTAGATAAAATGCTATTAAAAACTAGATATTAAATAATTATTTATTGACTCTAAAAGTCTAGTTTGAAAGGCAATTTCTTTTGAACTGTGTTATCAAAGCACAAAAAACAGTATTAAACAAGAAATTTAAATTTACATTTTTACATACCTGTGAGTGGTTATTTTCACTTCCATCAAGTCTTTCTTGCTCTTCCTCAGATGTGCTTTCTAAGTCTAGGTCTGCTGAAAAATGAATATGCTTAGTTAAAATTCACTACTTAGTAACAGCTAGATAAAAGGCATCATCTTTATAAAAACATAAAACACATTTCATCAATTGACAGTTTAAATTAAGCTTAATCTTTAGCTGGATATTTACTTCTTTAAGAAATACTTCTAATTATTTAAAATTTCAACAAACTATTTGGGAAATACTAGATGTTACCAGATTAAAGGCATACAAACATCTCAAAGTTTCACTCACAAATTGATTCACCAGACATGAACAAAACAAAGAAATAAAACAAAATTTAAAAATACAGTAGAAATATACAAAGTCACCTTCTCTACCTCCTAACAGTACCTTTTTAACAACATACCAAGCTTCAAGAGCAATGTTATTCATGCTTTCCAAAATTACTGTTACTTTTTATGCTTTCATCTTTCCTTTATCTGAACGTTTCCCTCTATTGTTCTGACAAGTGCCTTTTCCTCTTTGAAGACTCAGCCTGCTCTGTGAAGTCCTCCTTGATTGCAGCTCTCTTTCTGCAGAGACACAGGGATCTCTTTCCTTGGAGTTACCTTGGTACTTCACAGATTTTTCTAGTGTGTCTTCACCAGCTGAACTCTAAACTATTTCTTTACATGTCTATCCTCATTGCTCCTCTGCTGCAGAGGACAAACTCTTAAAAGTATCTTTGTATAAACAGTATTTATTAGAAAAACTTTGAGTTTATAGCTTGTAGTCACTACTATAGGAGATAACTGAGAATCTTTTGTAAATACGACATTAATTCTACAGGTAAGGAAAGAAAAGATAAAACTATAGGAGCAGAAAAAATATTGTATGACTTATTACTACAGCTCTGATTATATCACTGCAGAAGGGAATCTTTGGATGTCCACTTAGATTTCCCAACTAGACATCACTCTCCTACCCACTCTCAGGAGTATGCTAAATACTAGTCTAAATGAACTTACTTTCTCCTAATTCTCTTTGCTATTTAACATGCTGCTTTGGTCAGAGGATGAATGTAAATGTCATGCCAAAAGGTATTGTCCCGTTGCAGGTTGCATAAAAGGAGTAAACACAGAGGAGATCCTGCCAAATGATCTCTGCAAAGTCGGAGGATGGTGAAGCCACGCACAGGTAGACTATGGCTAGCTCTCTATGCTGCTTTATTACCTTTTTTGCTGCTTCTGTTCTCTGGCAGCTGTGATTCACACAGGCCACGGAGCGCTGCATTTTCTGACAGAGACACGGCTCCAATATTCATCCGGTCTTTATCTATTGGGTTCTCTTCCCAGAGCAGCAGGCCCACGTCCTCCTCTCCCCCCAAACACACTACTCCTTCCCAGCTGGTTGTACTTTACATGTCACTGCTGTTCACATAGGGAACCACTGTCTCTCTTTTTCCTACTTTTAATTTCCTAGTATTACTTATTTGGATTCACTCATCACTCTCCATAAAACAGTCTATATTCCGTAAGAGCTTTATGAATAATTATATTTCTTCAACATATGAATTTTTTCATTAACAAAATGTATGTCTAACCAGCCATTTACCAGATGTTTAAATATGCGTAACAGTATTGTGTCCTAGAGACATGGGCTTTAAGAAAACTTTTACTGAATGGTACTACTTAAATTACAATGAGACAGTCTTTCCTCATGTACCAATATCTTCAGAATTCTTACCTTAAGCCTTGGATAAACATCATAAACTTATATAAGAAAGGATAGCCTTGAGTGACTAATTTTTTCCATATAAAAATAGGGTAAGTCTAGGTACAAACTAGATCCAAAGAGTACAGGGTGCCACGAGACAGGAAATACGTAACAAAAAATGTTTTCCTTTTCTTAAAAGAATTAAGTTGTCAGATGAGCCCTGTTTAAAACAGCAGTTCTCACGTGCCATCCGAGAAGCCCTGAAGCCCCAAGTTCCCTCCATCTAGGAAGTCCAGGAGGTCAAAACTAATTTCACAATAATACTGAACGCTATTTTCATTCTCATTCTCCGTTAAGTGTGCAGTGGAGGTCTCCAGATACATGACATGTGATAACATTATAGCTCTAATGGCTAATGCAATGTTTCTCTGTGCTTGATTTTTAAATCTTTCAGTTTCATTTTCTAATATACTAAACATCAATAGATACAACCCACTTAAAAGTTCTTCAGAATTCTCAATAATTTTTCATAGTATAAAAAATATCCTAAACCCCAAAACTTTTAGGATTATTTTTGAAAAGATCATGTCTACCAAATACTAAGGTAGGACTAATAACTTCCATCATTTTTAATAATCAAAGACACCACACACACACTCTCCTAATCAAAACATCCAGTTGGCTTAAGATCTTTGGGCTAGGGAAATAGCTCAGTGGTAGAGCACATGCTTAGCATGTACAAGGTTCTGGGTTCAATCCCTAGGACCTCCATTAATAAATAAGTACAGAAATAAATAAATATCAGCAATGTGATAGCACTCGATGAAATCATTAAAGTGAAATATGACTGACATGTTAGCAAGTGAAGCTTTACCCTACGTAAAGGTCAGAATTCAATTAAGCATTTTAAAACTGGAAAAATCTTAGAACCTAATAATCAATCTCTCAGAATCCCCGAGAAGTATAGGGACTCCAAACTGAGCACTTTAGTGTCTCCCAACATCAATAGAAACATCCGAGTCAAAGCTGACATTTTAAAAATCTATTTCTTATGCTTATATATATTTTTCAAACATGGATACCGATCGTAACATCTGCCTTACTTATGTCATCTTTCAATTAAATTTGAAAAAGTAAAAGGAATTAGGAAGAAGAAGACTGTACTTCATTTCAGAGTTAAATTTGTATTGCAAAATTTACCTGATTTGAATCTTTGTAAATTCTTCATTGCTCCTGTTTTTTTAGGAACAGAATCTTTCACTCCAACTGCAGGCTGAATGGTTTTTGAAACAAACCGATTAATAATGTACATTTGATACAATCTGTAGTAATAATTCAAGGGGGGAGGGTCTAGCTCAGTGGCAGAGTGCCTGCTTAGCAGTGCATGAGGTCCTAGGCTAAATTCCCAGTACCCTCATTAAAAAAAAAAATTCAAGATAAAAGTATAAAAGTTTTTACCTTCAGGTGAGGATATTTTTCAGTAGCATCTAAAAGCCAAAAGAGACACATAATCAATTATAAATAAATATGAAAGCCAACTATCCAGTCATGCAGTTAGTACTGAGCGCAATCCTCATGCTTGCTTTGGAAATGAACACGTTAGGTTTCGGTGTTTAGATTTTCAGGGGCAGTTAGGACAGCAACAAGGCAGAAATAAGAGTCCATTATAGATACTGAATAAAGAGCAGGAATATAGGTTTAACAAAACATGCAGGTAAGATCTCAAAAGTACGATTATGTTTCAAATGACTTTATAAACTAGAAACGTGCACATGTACCAGGGTGAACATGCTGCCTGAGGAGGAGAAAAGCGATCTTTAATCAGAGGAACAAGTCACGGCTCCAAGAAGACAAATGTGAAAGCTGACGGTAAAACGCAACAGCACATCTTCCATGCGACTGACACCATTAGACTACAAGTATTTACCACGCTCTTCAATTCGTCCTGTGATTTAGGAAGTCCACAGTTGTGATGGCAGTTCATTTGAATGTGCAATTCACTTCTCGTCAGAGAAAGTGTTATGAATTGATCGGCTTGGATACACACTTGTAGAATAATCGTTCATAAAAATATTCATTTTTTTCCATACCCACATGGGCTACCGGTGTGCCTACATTTCTTGGATCCTCTAGCCGTCAAAGTTTCTTGATCCACTCATGCAAGAAAGAATGTATACTGAGTTTTCAATATTGAAATCTGGTGATCAAAAAAAAATTTCATTGCCACAGAATTATTAGACATTAAAAGTCTTTTATATTTCAAAACCTGTGTAGTATTCACTGAAAATAACAACTTTAGCATTTATGGAATGAATCCTATTAATTTCTTTTATTTCCAAAATTGGTTTGGTAAATCAGGCTAATGTTTAAAAGGATTATTGTGAAACAAATATCTTATCAAAAAATTAGGTATCATTAAAAACAACAACAACACAGCCAATGCTTCATATTCAAATTAATCTCACTTGAATAACAAATACCAATACAACATGTATCTTTGAAGCCTGATAGGAGGAGTGGCTGTGGTTTACCCCAATTCTAGGCCCCCTCCTGATTCCAGTATTCTCTGGAGTGGCAGTGATCTAACCTGGCTTCAGTGCAAAGATACTGACGCCATCGAAAAGGAGTTCTCTCAAGTTTCCCCTCAATTCCAAAATCACCTACCTGCGGCCTTTTTTCCCTCCTTCCTTCCTTTCACTTTCCTCTTCAAAGGTACCTCTAGATCTGTGGTCTTAATTCTTCCCCTTCTCTATTCTTTGGATGGATGATGCCCACCACTTCTTTTCCCTCTCTGCTTAGCAGCAGTAGCTTACATCTCTAATTTCTACTTCAACTCTTTGCCTCGCTCTGGCTATGAACGTGCTCAGAAAGAAAAACAAAATCATGCTTTTCCTTGATGCTGTTGTGTCTTTAACTCCCCAGTGGCTCTTTTTCCAGATTCCCCTAAACACAAGTCTACCCTCTGAGCGTGATCTGAAGACCAGCAACAAGGGCATCACCTGAGAGCTTGTTAGAAACGCAGACCCACTGCTCAGAATGTGCACTTTTCACTGGGTCCCCAGGTGACTGAGTGAAATGTGAGCAACTCCGGTCTATACCGAGTCTGCTTCTGCAGCACTCGGACTTAACTGATCCTTCTGAAATCCAGCCGCACGCGTCTCACTGTAACACTTCCCCGAAAGCTGCATCAGGAGTTGCAGACTTTCCAGTGGACTCTTTACCAGGCTCCAGCGCCCCTGACCTCCCCGGAACGCACCCTGCCCTCTTCCTCTTTCCCACTCTCTTCTGTTGGCCTATGAGACACCATCCTATAAGGCAGCAGCACGCTGCATGACACGAAGGTCCAGACATTGACAGCTGACCACACACGCCTGTGCTCACCCACGGCAGGCACACCCAGCTCTGCGTGATCAGGTACCGCAGTCCTCACCGCCTTCCTAATGATCGGGGGATGGGGGAGTGGAACATTCTGCTGAGCTTCCCGGACAAGCTTTGGTGCTGGAAGCAGCTCACTTCATACCCACCTCATTTCAAACACTCCTCTTCCTTCTTCTAAAGAACTATTCTACATTCATTACCACCTCCTGCCAGGGACCCCCCCCCTCCTTTTCCTTCATTTACTCCCCTCCTCTCTACCTCTCTCATTCTTCGCTCCCTCCTTCCCTCCTCCTGATTTCCTGACTGTCCTCAGGTCACAGAGCATCTTGAAAGAAAGCTAACAACTGAGCTCCTTAAACAGCATTCTAGTTTAATCTGTTGCTGACACCTGATAAGATATACAATTTACTTCCTTTCCTCCTCTTTTTTCTCACTATACGTTCAACAGGTGATTTTCTTTGGCTGAGAGAATAGATCCAAATCCATGTTTTAAATCAACATTCTGTCAAATGACTTTTTTATAAAATACAGTGCTTACTTTCTATTTGTCCATTTAATGTATTTTTTTCTCCTAGACCTGCAGCTCCAGATAAATGACCAACATGGCTCCGTAGTTGAATCTCGGAGGTACTCTGTTAAAATTAATATTAATAATGAGTTGCATAAAGATTCCCTTATCCCTTTCTAAGAAAATACCTGTGTTTCCTACCTTATTATTATTTTTAAATTTCCTACTTTAAAAGCAATTAGACTTAAAAACAAAATAAGCATATCCTGGAAACCCAAACATTTAAAGAGAAAATTTCATATACACTCTCTAGATCAAGTCTATCTTTTATCTTCAGTTGGCTTCTGACTCTGTAAACTGAGCATGGAAAGCCAGAGCAAATATTTTCATAGACAAAATACTGACTTATGTGCAGATTTCAACAAAGAATTAACTTCAAAATACCTAATTCCATTCTGCATTCCTCGACAAAAGAAGAGGACATTTTAAAAAATACACATTTTTATATGTATAACTGAATTGCTTTGCAGTACACTTGAAACTAACATTATAAACTGACTACACTTCAATAAAAAATAAAATTAAAAATATACATATTTAAATATATTCTTTAATAAGTATACAGTGCTATAAATTTAAAATGTTTCTTAGGACAGATATTGCTTTTAATATTAAAATAACATACTTGGCATGAAAAGAAGCCTTGGAGTCTGTCATGTTGAGTATTAACAGAACACTGTGGAAACTGCTACATTTCAGTAAACAAAGGCTTAGCAGAATCTAACGATTATTTGATAAAACTTTTATTCATAGGAAAAATAGTTGAATAAAGTACCAAAGTAGAAAGAAAAACATTTATGTTTAAATTAACAGCAGAGAAATTTTAAATGTAGCTATGCAGCTCTTCAAAAAAGTACCATAAGCTTTACTTTACTAAGGGAAGAATAAGAACACTGTTTAGTGACCACCCGCATGTGCCAGGCCCTTATGATGCACATTCTCTTCTCTACACACAACAATAATAAAAGTGATTCTAAGGACGGTTACACACTTGCTGCTTCCTGGCCACTCCAAGATGCTGGAGCACCGTGATGAGCAGACGGGACCCGCTGTTCTCTCTGTCCGGAACATCCCTCCCCTGGACCTTCGTGTGACTGGCTCCTTCCTGTCCATCACCTGGCAGCTTTGGTCACACTCAGCTCTTTTCTGACTACCTAAATTCCACCCTTACTCCACCCCCGGCCTAACTACAAACTCCCCCACTGTTGTCTAACCTAACGCTCTCCACGTTCCTTAAGTGAAGGACTTACTGTCCCTGATAAAGGGTTCCTGTTTACTTGTTCTTCTGTTCCTGCCACTACAGCCTAACCCCTCAACTGCTACATTCAGTGTCTAGCTGCCTGGTGCTAGTCGGTGTTCAGGAACAGGAGTTTATTTAAGGTCAAAACATCTAAAGTCCCCAGAAGGCGTCAAGTACCAAAGCACTACATACCTATCGGAGATGTCCGGTAATAGTTTGCTGACACTTAACGTACCCCAAATGAGAAGTCCCCGTGCCCGCTCTAACTTTCCCATTTTATTGTCCTTCAGATTTTAGAAAAGTGTCCTCAACATTTCAGTAGGTCCCTAGTGGCCACTGTGATCATTCTGTCTTACATTTCTATAGCACCCTTTACAGTTGACAATGTGTTTTCACATTTGTTACCACAGTTTTGTTCACGACACATAACCTGAGAGGTAGGTATCAGTACCATGTTTTTGAACGAGGTCACTGACATTCAAACAAGTCAGACAAGTGTTTCCAAGATCCCACAGTGGGTCAGAACCAGGATGCCACGTCTGCTGACTTCAAGTACAGTGCTGTGCCACCAGGCAGGAGCTGCCGGGATCCAAGGGCTCAGGCTCTTACCTCTTTCCACGGCTATCACCTTGGAATAGGTCACCACTACCCTGCACTTAGCTGCCTTCAAGTCCGGTCGCCATAAAGGTACTCAGTGCACGCTATTTTCCCTACCCAAAATGGGCTGTCCTCAGTAAAACATCACTAACCAAACTGCTGGTATTTTAACCCCACATACTTATTACTATTCCCCATGCTTTTGCTTCTCCTGAAATGTTCTTTGCAGCTCTAATTGACAATCCAAATATAATAATACTTTGAAGTCACAAGCACTGTCTTTTCAAGGTCAAAGTGGTTAAACAAACAAACAAAACACCCTTTTTGTGGTTTTTTTTTTTTTTAGTACAACCTGTTTCTCTCTGAATCTCACTAAGAGTTTTACACATTCATTTATAACAAAGAAACAGCTGGTCACAGGCTGACCAAGAATTATTTTCTTTAGTTTTTAGAAAATGTAACTTCAGAACCCAAGCCGATTCCCTATGACTTCTAAGCCTTGGTTTTTGCACTACATACACCAGTTTCATTAGGTGAGTCTGGAAAATTAACAGAAGTGCAGTCTGCAGTGGTATGACACGTGGCACAGGAATGACTTTACTAAGTGTGGGTTAAAATGAGGAAAAAATTTTGCTGGGCAAATGTAAAAGTGAGAAAGTGAAGTCAAAACATCCCTCCATTTATGTTTTAACATGACTAGTCAAGTACAAACTTAAGGCAAGAAAAAAAGGAAAATGTAAGTATAACAAGGCATGTGGAGAAATACATGTATTTCAGCATTTATATATAATAGATCGGTGATGTATCAGTATTGTCAGGGATATACTATGAATGAAAGCCTCTGTTTAACCTTTTTATTATATATATAAAAATATATAAATTACATATGCAAGTATATATATTATTCTTCAGCAAATTTTATAAAAATATCAAAATATATGATATATAAAACAAAGGCCTTTGTTCATAGTATATCCCCAATAATACTGACTTGTACTAATCTACAACCGTTTGTTTGTAAATACTACTATAAGTAAGACTTAAATTTTGTCACTAGAAGTCAGCTCAATTGAACACGGTCATCTCTCACTACCTGAGCACTGTGAATTATTACTAGAGAGAGAGAAAAATAGATTTTAGAAAGTTCCTAACACATCAACTTTCCACTTAGAGAAGAACAGGTAATCAGGATTCTAAGGATAATATATAGCTTGAAAAGATACATTGAATGGAACATGAGAGGGGGCTAAAAAGAAGGTTAAAAAGTTTTCATCTCAAATTCTAAGCTCACAATTGGTAGATACTGGAAAACAGACTGTAACTTATTCCTATTCATCATATACTTCTTATCTATTTCCTTGGCATTTATGACATATTTCCTGTCATAACAACTGAACTTTTACAACCTAAACAAAGGGAATAGAAATTTAAGTCATATTTTTAGAATTCAAATAGATTTCATTATGACATAGTACAGTGTATTATATTACCTGTAACCATCAAATAGATTTCATTATGATAGAGTGTGCATGTTATATAACCTGCAGCGTGGTGCAGAAGTCCATGTCTCCTCATGCACTCACATTCAAAAAATACTAAAATGCTTCTTACATTTAAGACCTTATTCTAGGTGCTCCAGGAAATGCACAATTACATTCCCTAATCTCTAGCGGTGTATACTGATGCAGGGGTTATAAAATGAATATGTAAATAACTATACTACAAAGTATCTGAAACTTGAAATTTTAGAATGGGACACGAGGACTGGACATACTTTTTTAAACTATAATACAAAAGAATTCTGAAGTAGGTTTTATCATATGGTTGTTATTAAGAGTCTACTTTGAGAGCTGGTTGTTATTTCAGGGAAAACATGTATTCTTCAATTAGATGAAGAGTTTTGAATATACTCTTAATGGGATAATTTAGAAAACACAGAGGAATCTATAATATGGATTTTGAGAAACAGAATTTTAATTTCTAAATTTCTATAATTTCAACTATTATTTTAGTCTTAATGCAGAACCAGAGATAGAAATAAAGTAAAACAAACCAACAAACAAACAAAACAAAAACCTCTTTCCTCACAACTCTCTGATACCAAAATAAAAAGTGTCCAAGGGGAAAAAAAAGACACATGCTATGCAGTTTTGGAACTGAAAGGCCCCAGGAAGAGGCCATGATTATCACAGTAAGTAGCTGTGTGCACTGAAGATGTCCCTGAGGCACGAGTATTATACAAGTGCCGTCAGTGTGGTTTAAAAGTCAAAGAACCCTTATCCTTGGCCAAGCTTCACACTTCCTCTATTGTGGGAAACCTTTTCACAGTACAGATTTCCTGTCACTATATATCTTCTAGTCCATTTTGCTTCAGCCTTATCTTCAGTATTTACCAAAGTAAAAAAAAAAAAGAAAAAGAAAAAAAAAAATCAACCTGTCATATTTTTATAAAATGGTTTACTCTGACCAACTTTCTAACACAAACATAAAACAATGATAGGCAGACCACTGCTAAGTTTTAAGAGTAAATACTACACAAAACTAAATTCAGAGCAGAAAAATGAATTTCACAAGAGAACACTTTACCTTGGGAGCAAGAGCTAAGTCATCATCTGATGGAGGCCTTGAATCATCAATATCATGTTTGGGTGAAACTCTTTGGAGCAAAAATACACATCAAAAATGAGTGAGTTCACTTCTTTAAACAAACTAGTCACAAAAGTCTATGCTGAGGGATAAGAAAGCAGATTTGGGAGCCAGGCTGCCTGATGGTCAAGTCACAGGTCAACTACTTGCTAACCATGGAATCATGGGTCAACCAGTCAACCTCCTTAAGCTACAGTTGCCTAGTTAACTAACAGTAAGCTGTAACAGCACAGCTACTCTGCAAAGCTGTTGTGGTGACTGTACGAGGTAACAAATGTCAAGTACATAACACGGTGTCTAAGCCAGAGTAGGACACTCAACAAGCCTTGTTTCTTTTCTCTGTGTTCCCTTAGTCAACATGTAATTTTTAAAAATCCATAAAATCCTACCTGATGACAGAGATATCTTCATTACTCGGTGAAACCTCAACCACTAAATCCGCTATTAAAGAAAAAAGTAAATAGACTTCATATCAGCAATAGAAAAATACAGAATATTGAAAGTATAAGACCAATGTTCTGTTAACAAGCATTCCTTTGGGACCACACCTGGAGACTACACACTTGAGTGAATACTGAGTATACTCCTGGTAGGTAATTAATGCATAAAAACCACTTCCCCTCCTTTATATTTATCAAAAAGAAAAAGGATGTTTATCCAAATTTGGTATCTTGAAGTGAACTGCTGTTTACAAGGACCAAAATCCCAACCAAACTTTACTGAGACTCACAAAAGATGATAATCATTAGTAGAATCAGTATCATAAACTGACACTGTCAAGCTCACACAGCGTGGTGTTTCTGGACGACACCCATGGGACTAACCCACCCTGCCATTTGGCTTTGTCAGCCTCGTGTTATCTGGGTACGGTCATCCTTATTCGCTCACATACGGTCTAGGGCTGCCTTCACACTGCAATGGCAGACATGAGTAGATGTGACAGACACCACATGGCCTAAAATATTGACTCTCTGGCCCTGTATAGAAAAAGCTTGTGCATCCCTGCTTTATGTACATAACCAGGAAACCCTAAGACTTCACATCGAATCTTCTTACTCTTCTGCTCAACATTCTTCAGTGGATCCATGCGGCTGCCATTGCTGGTTCCCAACTCGACAACCATTTCTTCTTTGTCGTCCTTGCCGGACAATTGCAACTTTTCTTGGATGTTTTCTGCCCCAGTATGCGAAGAAGGTAATCTCTTCTTAGCTGCAAAAAGAGAAATGATTATTCTGCGGTCATCACAGTAACTATATCTCCTTCCCCCGTGGCTGGTTTAGGAACGAGCATGAGATGTAGCCCAGCCAGTAAGATGCCTAGGGGAAGTCTACCAGGAAGTGTCTCTGTTTTCTTCCTCGTTAACAGGAAACATGCAGAGAGAAGCAGCCCTCCTCGCCTGCAGGATACTGTCATGTGAGAAGATGACGCTTGGAAGCTGCTGCCAATCAGCAGACCAGGAAAGGCTGACATCAAACACCAGCAGCCTCACAGCTGAAGGAGGGACAGCGTCTGGGATCCTGACGACATCACCGAACCTTCTGACCAATCCTGACTCCTGTTGCTGTAGCCACTGTTACTTAGGGCTCCTATTGTTATTTGTGGCTAAAAGCATTCTGACAGATTTCCCAAGGTCTACAGCAGACCTCCTCCTTTCTATAGTACTAGAAAGGCTTTCAGAAGCGTGCCTGAGCTAGGTAGTCACCTCGTTCCCAACCATTCCTACAGCATCCTTCCTGCACCAACAAAATGAAACTCATAGATCCTGCAAAGTTCACTGGCACATCTTAGCCTCTGCACTGCTGTCCTTTCTGCCAAATGTAATCTTCAAAGATGTTCCGCCCACCAAACACTGCCCTTCTGCCTCCTTCCCTGGCAAACTTCTACTCGCTCTGCATGGCTTACCTGACATCCTACCCACTTTTCAAAAACTTCTTTCCTCACCATGGACTTAAAGTATTTGGCACATATTAAATACCAATAAAAATATATATAAAGACAGTTACAAAGTCCTCGTGGGCTCTGGGACACAGTAAGCAGAGAATAAAGTAAAGCAAATCTTAAAAATGGTGATGACAGTAACGAGCTCCCGGAGGCCAGGAACTGTGCTTTTGACCTGTTTGCATTCTGTAAAGTCAGAGTGGCGATTAGTACCTAAAAGACACTTGAGAGTCATCTGTTAAGTGGATGAATTAACAGATAAGAATGTTTTCTTTGAAAATCCTGTTTAAAAATAATACAGACATTAACCAGGGACAACTCTGTTGTGTTATGAGCACCTTGAAGACCAAAACTCTGTCTATTCCATCTTTGTATTTCCTACAACAGAAGTTCTTTGCTTGATCCAGGTCTACCAAGTTAAAGGTGCCCTCATACAGTTCAGACCGAACAGCACCCTAGGGGTCACATCTAGGCAACACTAGTCTTTTTTTTTTTAATGTGAAGCACTTCTGTGCTTTTATTACAATTTGTTGAGTCCTGAGTTGTGCTATTTGAGTATTTATTATGACAATCCTTTAACTAATGGCAATAGAAAATCTTGTTCCAACAAAATATAGTTTCATGACAAGTATCCCCCAAAAAGAAGAAAACATCTGACTCTCATGAAGGCAACATATCTCATTCTGTTTGCACTTCTGAGGAATGCAATCGGTAAGAAAGAGACCTTGTTGGTGTAATGATGCGAAAAGTAACCAGTGCTTCTCAACAAGGCACTGCTTTCCTGACTTTCTGCACTATCACTAGGTATCTTTAAAAAACAATCTCTTATTAGTATGCTACACACTGGCTCAGCTGTGCAGTTCTAATTGTTGGCCATTTGTTTACAGCACCAGGAAGGTATTGCTGAGCTCCCAGTGTTAAAGACAATAACTTTTTAGTGAGACTACTCATTATGCAATAACTAGCATTCATTTACCGGATGTAATCCATTTGCTGTAAAAATTAAAGATCCAGTTCTGTAACAAGGCCAACTTGTTATAATGTTAGAGGAAATGTACAACAAAGTTAAAACCCTGTTTTTCTTATTTACACAAAGATATAATATGGGATTTCAGGAGCCATGATTAAATAAATGAATTTCTTTTCAGACCATATTGTCTCAGATTTTAAATTACCTACAATTAACTTCTTAAGTAATTCTGAATACTAGACCATTAAGAAAAAATTAATGAAAAAAATAAAAACATACATGAAATTTACACACTGGCTTGTTTCACTGCTCTTTCATTATCAAAACTTCCTCACTCTTACTTCCGTATCTATGGTAGGGCCCAACAAGAGTAACTTATTACCAGAACTCTGTCCTAGGTCGCTACTTTGAGGGGGAGTATTTGGTATATTTCCAGTCTGTGTAGTCGACAATCAGCTGGTAAAGGCTATGTATAAAAAAATGGGATAAATAAATATTACTACTTGAATACTAATATGAAAAACAATTACCAAGTATATTAAATTCTTAGATTATTTCAGACAATATCAGAGGTAATATCAAAACTTCAACTGTCCCATATACTTCAAACTTGTACAATCTACACTTTTAAATTTAGGATGTATAATTAAAAAAGAAAAAAAAGGAAGGTGAAGTAGTCATGAACTGAGGGCAGTACAGCTCAGTAAGTTAACTAGAGCGAGCCTGACATATGGAAAGTGTCTCTGAACTCAGAAGTCCCAGCTCTATAACCAACAGCTATTTGTTCCTGGAAAAGGTGCTTCTCTTCAGCTCAAAGTCTTCCTTTATAAAACTGGGATCTTACTGTCTTGTTAGGCAGTTAGTTATTAATACTCATAAGAGTATTACGAAGATTTAATGAGATAATGTATCCCTCAGATGCTCAGAGAAATAGTGGAAGAATGGAATAATCTGTTCTTGAACTTTAATGCTGGAACTATTTGAGAATCCTAAATAAAACCCAATGTGTGTTTTTTTCATAGGTGTAACATTTAAATGTGGCAGTTTTCAGAAAATGTTACAAATTATGGTGATTAGCTGTTCTTCAGTGGTTTATAATTCAGGACACCTCAGCTACTATATAACTCGTAGCTAAACTCATTTATAAATATATGACCTCATACAAGCATATGTATGAGAACTAAACAAGCTGTCACGCTGAAGTTTACGTGTCGATCGCCACTGAAGACCGCGGAAACTGGATCAGCACAGGCATCCCAGGAGCAGAGGTCAGTCATGACCCGACTGCACGACCAGTTTCTTTTTCCTTTTCTTCTTTTAAGATTTTATTAAAGGTCTTTAGAGAGCAACATCCAGACCCCAGACTCAGCTGCCAAGGAGATCCTGTTAAAACTAGTTTTAGTACCAACGCTGCAGCAACAGAATCAAGGGAAACAAGAGAACGATTAGCATGCCCTCACCCTGCCCCAATGCCTTGTGCGAGAGGATTGTCACTGTGGCCTTACGGAATCCCTTAGGTTCTTGAAAAATTCAAGAGGAAGATTATAGAAGAAAGCCCCCAAAGGAAAATACAGGATTTTCTGCTCTACTAAACATTTCAAGACCCAAATAACTAGTTAGAAAAATCAGATATGTGATATTATTTGGACCCCATGCATAGGGGTTACACTGGAATGAAATGGAGACCAGTAGGACCCTAAGGATAAAGGTCTTACAAACCCCGAGATAAAGAACCCTGTGCCCACTGCTCCATCTCACTAGTCTGGCCTTTTGCTGGTTTCCAGCTGGTGATGTGGAGTGTCTCACTGCCATCCCCAAAGTTCCTGCTCCCAACTAGGAACTCTCACCTGTCACGTAACAAGTAACAGTTAGGTCATTTTCAACCTCAGTTTACATTACAGTGCCAGTTATCTCTAAACACTTACTGTTTAAAACCATTACAACAAGCATATCTTTCAGCAGACCATCCTTGAAAATCTAGAGAACAGGCATTAACATGCTTCTGAAGAAGCAGCTTGACTATGTCTGGTGAGTCATGATGTGCAGCAAGCATGAGCGCTGATCTAAAATAAAAGAGACAACTTCACCCTTAGGAACTTAGCGTAACTTAAACAGTTAATTTGGTCTAGTTTACCAAGTTAATATCCTGCCCACCCCTGGAGAACTGACCACTTACATGCTCGAGTGCTCATCTTTGCAAATTACCTCCAAGGCCAAAATGGAGGGACAAAAAAGAAGCCTCCTGTCCTACTTGGGTAGCACATAGTAGAAGTTGCTAATTTAAAGTCCTCTGATGGACAAGAAAGGATGCTGAGGTCACTTATCTGAAGTAGGTAAAGATTTAAATAAAGGATTCCCCATTTCTTCCCTAGTCTGAAATATAATACTTTAAAATCAGCTAGAGGTCAGGTAAGGAGAAGCTGTTTGCAGGCTGAAAACAGTAATATGAATAAAAATGGCAACAAAAATAGTCACGGCTGCAGTTAACCACGCTGAGAAGCATGTGCCCGGCACTAACCTGAACAGTCTACGTATGGTCTTTCTTTGGCACAACCGCCCTTGAAGGATGTACCCTCCTTTACGTGTCAGGAAACATACTGGTTGGTGCTAAGTCATGTACCCCAGGTAACACACCTGGCCAGCAGGAGAGCTGGGAATTCAACCTCGTCTGACTCTAAAGCCCAGCTCTTTCCTCTTTATCATCCACCAATGACTTGTCTTCTTTAAAGGGAATGTTTATTCAATAATTAAAGCTATTTTTCTTCCTTCTACCATTATCAATTAAAAATAAAAACATCAAAATGTACTAGAAATGAAAAAGGATAAAAACTGATGAGCCCACAGTATCTGGTCATAGTTACTCTCTTAGTGATATTCACTTAGTGATAACCTAATAATATCAGTATCCTTCAAAGAAAGTAATTTAAAGCAGAATCATCCAAAAGGCAAAACAAACTCCTCTGTTTAATATGCATCTTTTAAGAAAAAAATATACACCAAGTAGAGGTTAAAAAAATTATAAAAGAATGAAGAAATTCAACACTGTCTCATAAGGTAAATTAAAATTACAGTCCATACTAATAAAACTAAAATGAAATCCCTGAACTACTGTAAGATCATATGACCAAAAAAGTCAGGTTGCAAACGACAGCAGTCACTATTATAAAGGAAGATGAATCCTGCTGCATACCGTTCGTTCTTTGACACCAGGCAGAATAATTGCTTTTCTACCTGACTGATGATGTGTTGATTCTAAGTTAATCCTCTTCTTATTAAGTTAATCTTTCTGATTGGCTGTTACTACTCTAGAACAACATTAAGATTAAACAAAAAAAGAGAGGGAGAGGGAACAAATTATTGTACCTTTGCCGCATGTCGACTGCATGTACATTTGCCCCGTTCTCTATCAAAAATTCGACCATCTCTTCTTTGTTCTCCCTGACGGCGACTAAAAATGGTGTGAAGTTATACTGTAAAATAGTAAAAAACAGTTGATAATGTACAAAATTACATATACATTTCAAAACTGAATTTAAAAACTTAAGTCTCTGAACTTAAAACATATACTATAAAAAAGTAAATAACAAGTAGCCCCTTCCTCCTCGCCCCTCTGTGCCCCTTCTCTTGAAAAGGTTCCTCCTTGACCTCTGGAAGTTTCCCTGTGAAGTCATTCTCTGAAACTCACTTCAGACATTTGCTGGTTCCAAGAATCTTCGCTTCTATCGCAGTGTGTATCAGGCATTCTCTAGTTACCTTACTGCTCAACTACTACTCCTGACACTCTAAACACTGCTCCAGAGAGAACCATTTAGCTACTGAATCAACTACATTTTTAAGGAGCCACGCTGAGGAGAAAGATACCATACTGTCTGCAACATGCATTAACCTATCCAGTTACAACTACGACTAATCTCATAAAGCTTGCAGACATTCCAATGGGAATATGACTACTTGCATGTAAAGAAAAGGTTTTTCTTAAACCAACTTATAAATTCCTAATTCGAAAACTTCCATCCCACTCTTAAGGGATTATTATAAAATATGAAGTAGACTATAAATTAATATAGACTGATCTTTAAAATATTGAAATATTTATCAAAATATACAACAGGAATTGTAAATTCAAATGCTTACAGAGGCGACATAGGTGGCCCGAGTAAGTGAAGATCCCAGGTGAGGACAGCACACCGGAGAACACACGCCCCACTGAGAAGGGGCCACCTCTGCAGGGCAGACCGCATAGCAGCCTGGGCTCAAGGGGGACCAGATTTGATTCTTTAGGAGAAGTTCTGAAGTGCAGATTTCTGCACAAGTCTCCTAAATTTTAAATGTTGACTCAATGTGTGGAGACAAACTGAACATACCCAGGGCCATGTTTAGTCTATAGCCCACTTGTGTTTTTATGTTTGCTGTGTTTCCAAACAGTTGGGTGTAAATCAAGTATTTGTATGTAAAACCTTGCCTTCCTGTAGAATCATATGTCTTACACACGAAAACACTGGGCCCCAACATGTAATAAAAATTGTGATTAAGACTCATAATATCCACTTCAAGAATTTTTCCAATGCCTGCTAAAACTACAATCTACCTGTATCTTATTCTCCCTGATTGTTAATCAAATGGATCATCAGTTCATAAGACGGCTGAAACTAAATTATTATAACAATTCCAATTTGTTACTAATGTCATGGGTCTTGATGTTTAAAACTGCCATCTTGCATGGTACACTTATATACAATGGAATACGACTCAGCCATAAAAAAGAATGAAATAATGCCACTTGCAGCAACATGGAAGGACCTAGAGAGTCTCATACTGAGTGAGGTAAGTCAGAAAGTGAAAGACAAATCCCATAGGCTATCACTTAATATGTGGACTCTAAAATATGATACAAATGAACTTATTTACAAAGCAGAAACAGACTCACAGACATAGAAAACAAACTGGTGGTTACCAAAGGGGAAAGGGGGTGGGAGAAGAATAAATTAGCAGTTTTGGACTAGCAGATAGAAACTACTATATATAAAATAGATGAACAACAATGTCCTTCTGTATATACTACAGGGAAATATACTCACTATCCTGTAATAAACCATAATGGAAAAGAATATGAATATATATATGTATATACATATAACTGAAAAAGAATATATATAACTGAATAAGAATATATATAACTGAGTAAGAATTTTATATATAACTGAAAAAGAATATATATAACTGAATAAGAATATATATATATAACTGAGTAAGAATATATATAACTGAATAAGAATTTTATATTTAACTGAATAAGAATATATATATATAACTGAATAAGAATATATATATATATATATATATAAAATAGAATCACTTTGCTGTACACCAGAAACTATCACAACACTGTAAATGAACTAGACTTTAATTTTAAAAAGCTGTCATCTTGATTATGCTAGGGCTCAGTGAATCTAACAGATATATTGCAAGAGTCTGTCACACAGCTTTAACCAAAAGAAGGCTCATGATTTCCTATTATTGCAATCAGAAAAACCCTGTTGACCTAATGACCTGGATGGGAACAAATGGTGCAAAATCTTCAAAGGGTCCGACTCTACTTACTGAATCACTCACCACGACCAAGTTTCTAAGACTGTCTGAGTGCCAATGAATGATCAGTGGTTAGAAGGGAAAAGGAGCTATTCTTCAAGGCAATAGACATTGCCAGTAATATTGCCAGGAAGAGACGGATAAAAATCAGGCTAACACGGCTGGAAACGAGAGCACTGAATGAAGCAACATCTATCAAACCCCCGCTCTTCCAGAGACGTCTTATTTTTGAGATCTGTGAATTTACATGTATTACACATATCCATTCAATAGTCCTTAACTGAGGGTTGTATCAGAATCTCAGGGAAGTATTTCTAAATACCTGTGTCCAGACCTGAGTAGACTTATTCAATCAAAATCTTCAGGGGAGAGCCAGGAGGAAAAGCAGGACCAGCTACGCCATCACTTGCTCCCCACCTACAGCCACAGCCCCACAGGGGAGCTGCACCCGGCTGAGCGTGGAAGACCCCAAGGTGTACGTGGAGGGCCACGTGGCCACCAGCACAAGTGAATGCCCCTGCTGGCTGTCAAACATGACCTGACCTCACTTGCCCAGATTCTAGAACCTGGGATCCTGGGGTGCTCAGGGCCTGCGGTTTGCCGCCTCCCCTGCCCAGGTGCAGTCACCCAGCTCCCCCTGCTGGGTACTGGGTTCCTTCCTCCTCCCACCCATCCCCAGGCAGGCAGCCAGCCCTTGCCATCGCTTCACTCCCTGCAAGCCTTCATCTTCTGTAGGCTCTGAGCCTACCACCCACTCCCAGGCACTTCCTAATGGGAAGTTGTTCCTTCTGGGGTACAAGTGCGGCTGGGAGACAGAGCTCTGCCCTTTCTGTGGGCACTACCTCTAGCCCCTGGCCTTGGCTTTGGAGTTGTTTCCATGGATAACAGGGCCTGATGTATTCAGTATATATACTACTATAAATAAAACACCTGTAGCTAGAAAAGGCCCTGTATTTCAAATATCTTGTAAATAAAGTCAGTTGAGCTATACCTTGTTTATCGCCTCGATATTTGCCTTATAGCGGAGCAGCTCTGCTGCAACTTGATGTATCTTCAGCCAAGACGGCAGTAATGCAGAGCAGTGTTCTGACAGTTGTCCGCAAGATTTGGGTCAGCACCCCTGTTTCAGCAGGATAGTGACACACGCTTCTTTCCGGCATTGTACAGCCTGTTGGTATCACGCCAAGAAACAGACTGTAAGTGCTAGGCATTCCAAGTTAACATTCCTCAAGTTCCAGCAGCTTCGTTATATTTAAAACAGATAAATTCATTTTTATTCTAAGTAAGTAAATCGAATCCATCTCACGTGGACACGGTTGGCTGCTACACACCTTGATGAGAGCTGTCTTGCTTTCCTTCATCACGAGCATCCAGGTCACACTTCCACTGGATAAGGAGAGCCACCACTGATGACTGGCCGCTGGCGCAGGCTAAGTGTAGGGCAGTCCTGCGAACATGAGAGGACTTTTTAGGAAATTAGAGCATACTAGTTCAAAGGTACAGTTACTCGTGTAATTGTAAACATTCAACAGCATGCTATTCCTACCCCTTTAAAACTAACATTTAGTCTTCTTATCTTAGTTCTTTCTATGGGGAAAGAACAATATTTATTAGCTCTTATTACTCACATTAATGGAAGAACTACCTGTTTGAATAGGAAGGGCATGCCGTTGAGATTCAGCTCACCTTGGGTCTGACTTCTACTTTAACACTGTCCCTTATTAGCTCTCACTTAGCCTGTCTGTGCCTCAATTTCCTCATCAACAAAATGGGCATGAAGTAGTAGTTATCTTACAGGATGCCGCTGTGATGCTTAAATGAAAAGCTATGCAAAGTGTCTGGCAGTTGAACAGCTCAATAATTGTTAGATAATATTATAATTGTTACCGTTACTATTTTACCAAGACAACATTTCAATTAAGTAAGATGATAGTGTATCTACTTTGCTGCTGCAAGGATGAGAGGGAACACTGTACTTCAATGATTCTAACATGCTCATTGTCTCACACTTGAACATCTCTGACATGGAAAGGCAATTTAAAATCCATGTCTTACAACCACAGTTGGCAGCTCCTCCTAGGCCCGCCCCACCCCGCACCACCTCTGTTACCTGTTCTTCCTGTCTCTGCTGTCTACATTTTTCTTATGTGACAGCAACTCCTGCACTGTACGCGTGTCACCTAAATATGCGGCTTTGTGGAACTCCTTTAGCTCACACCTATGGACATGATACCCAGGCACAGGGCTTCTCACGATTCCTGCGCTCTCTCTGATGGATGCTGAAGTCCACCCAGCTCACGAACTCAACGAGTCTCTTCTTCATCTGGCTTATCGCCTTCCGACACCGCTCACTTCCCTCCTGGCCTCTTGCCACCTCCCGATCTCAGCGCTGGCGCTGCAGAAGAGCCACAGAGGTCTCGCTGCCACACCTTGGCTGTGAAGCTCAGCGGCTTGGAATGTTTGGTCCGGAACACTCGTAGCCTAGCAACAGCACTGACCCTCAACTGTCCCTCAACTGTCCCTCCAGAGCCAGTGTCCCTGTGAGTGCGCACAGAGGCCCGGAGGCCCAGTGTGCCCGGTGCGCACGTGGGAGCCTAAGGCATTTCAAATCTCTGCAATTGCTTGTGGGCCATTCTGGATTCCCTTCAAATGTTGGTGCTAGGTGGCTGAGTGTTTTCGGGACATTTCCAGAAGTGAGGCTTGCCCCTGAGAAAGCCAGTGTTTGTATGCAACTGTGGTTAGAGTAGGGTGGAACCACAGGATGCTGAAGGCCTAGTCCCCCAGAGAGCTCCCCACCAAAAACCTCTGTATCTCCTTATCCCCCAGTGTATTCCTTTCCCCATCCCTCTGGGCCCCAGCCAGTCTCCAGGGAATTTAGCAGATGCAAACAGCAGAAAGCTGTTTTCATGGTTTCAGAGATTGTGGCAATATGTATCATTAAGTACAAACTTGAGAAGCCAACACTCGCTCTCCAGATGAAATGAAAATGTGTTTCCTCATGTCTGCTGACCCTGCTCTGTGGCTCAGCCTTATGTTTACACGCTTTCTTCACTGTATTTTTTTTTTTTTTTTGCTTTTATTTCCACCAATTAAATCTTGAATCAATCTGAGATTTATTCGGGAGCATGGTACAACATTTGAGAACTTTTTAACCACATAACTATGAAAAGACCACGTCAGTTACTCAGTGAGGCCACGCTGCTGGCTGACCACTTGCAGGAGAGGGGGAAGGCAGGGCAGGCCTCTTCTTCCTGCCTAACTCCATCCTTCCTCAGCTGGCTAATTATGGCTTCTGGCCCTGCCAGGATCAAAACTGCAGGGGGCGGTAGAGTTCCTAAGTGGCTGACACTCCTGGGAGCTGGTCTTGAGTGGACTGGACCTGGCAAGTGTTTTGAAGCTGACTCTCTCAGGGGCATTTCTGTGCCCCCACCTGCCCTCACCTGCAACTCCCCTGACCTAAGGGAATGTGGTGTTACTAACTTCCCCTGTTAATCTATCTTTTCTATTAGCATATACTGTTATTTCCCTCATCTTAAAAAACAGAGATGAGTTCACATTCCAACTGCAGCCCCATTTCTCTGCTCTCCTGTACGAACGTCTCCTGACCCTGCAAAGGAGTTGTTCCGATTCGCTTTCTCTGATTCCTCTCATTTTCCATCCAAGCAAGTGTGTCCACTCACTGCAACTGCTCACGACAGGGTCACCCACCACCCACCAGGTGCTGATTCCACGGGGAGCTCTCAGTCCTCTCCTCGCACGGCCCGGCAGCCACCCTTCCCACCGCTGCTCTCCCCGACTTCCTGAAGCCCTTTCTTCATGGGGCTTCCCCGGCCTCAGGCTGCTCTGGTTTCCTCCCACGGCCCTGGCTGGTCTTCTCAGTCCCAGCCCCTGAATGCTGGCACACAGCACCCCTGAGTCTCAGTCTTCTGGCCTCTACTACTGTCTGCTGCCGCCCACATCAGCCTTAGGGCTTTATGTATTATCTACAAGTTGGTAACTTCCAAACTGCTATTTCCAATCCAGACCTCCCTCCTGTATTCCAGACTCAAATACCCATTGCCTCTCAACGTCATCTCTTGGAAGTTTAATAGGACTTCTCCTGAGCCTGCCCTCTCTTGGTCCAGCCCTCTCCTAGGCCTGCCATGACCTGGGTCTGACCTTACCCGGACATGCTCTCACTTGGGCCTGACCTCTCCTGTTCCTGCCCTCTCCTGGGCCTGCCCTTACCTGTCTTGCCCTCTCCTCTGCCTGCCTTCTCTTTGGCCTGCCCTCTTCTGGTCCTACCCTCTCCTTGGCCTGCCCTGACCTGGGCCTGGCATCTCCTGGGCCTACCCTCTCCTAGTTACTGCCCTCTCCTGGACCTACCCTCACTTGCACCAGCCTTCTCCTGGGCCTGCCCCCACCTGTGCTTAGCCTCTCCTGTTCCTGCCCTAAGCTGGGCCTGCCCTCTCCTAGGCCTGTACTCTCCTGCACCTGCCCTCTCCTGGGGCTGCACTCTCCTGCACCTGCCCTCTCCTGGGGCTGCACTCTCCTGCACCTGCCCTCTCCTGGGGCTGCACTCTCCTAGGCGTACCCTCACCAGGGCCTCCCTGTCCTTTGCCTGCCCTCCCCTGGGCCTGCTCTCACCTGGGTCTGCCCTCGGGTTTGTCTGCCCACCCCTAGGACTGCCCTCTTCTGGTCCTGCCCTCACCTGGCCCTGCCCTCACCAGGTCCTGCTCTTTCCTGGGCCTGCCCTCTCCTGGTCCTGCCCTCACCTGGGCCTGCCCTCACCTGGGCCAGCCCTCTCCTGGGCCTGCACTCACCTGGGCCTGCCTTCTCCTGGTCTTGCCCTCTCTCTCCTGGGGAAGTAAGCCAGAAAGAGAAAGAAAAATAACCATATGAGATCACTCATATGTGAAAATCTAAAAAAAAAAAACCCAAAATATAAATACAAGACAGTAACAGACTCATAGACATAGAATACAAACTCGTGGTTGCCAAGGGGGTGGGGGGTGGAAAAGGACAGACTGGGAGCTCGAAACTTGTAGATACTGACAGGCATATGTAGAATAGATAAACAAGATTATACTGTATAGCACAGGGAAATACATACAAGGTTTTATGGTAGCTCACAAGGAAAAAGAATGTGACAATGAATATATGTATGTTAATGTATAAGTGAAAAATTGTGCTCTACACTGAAAACTGACACAACACTGTAAACTGACTATAAGTCAATTAAAAAAATGTTAAAAAAAGAAAAGGTGCTCCATTCAGAGATATGGTTACATTCTGATCTTTTAGGGACAGAGACTAGGTTGGAACCTAAATGTACAAACTGGGAGAGAAAGGGATTTCAACTATTCTGACCAATTCCTGTTGAATGAAACAGAGAGGCCAAGCCCTCCCATTTCAAAAGTGCCCAGTTGGTGAGAAGACCCACCGCAGGGCAGGAGAAGGGAAGGAACCTCCTTAACAAAGGTCCCAGATGAGAAAACGGCCCAGTGACACTCACTCAGCCCAGAGGGCCTTCAGCCTGAATGTGAACGTGGGGAACCCGGGCAGAAGTAGGCGTGAGCCCTTCCCTCACCTGCACAAGGTGGAGGCAGCTTTCAGCACCCTCCTCACCACCCACCTGCCCAGCCTTCCTCACTGAGTCACAAGGGAACTGGGTGGAAAGGATTTCAGCCTGTGTTTGGCCCTGGGCGGGGCTGGGGTTCCCCTTCCATCTGAGTGGAGGGCAATGATGTCCCCAGAATAGGGTGTGTCTGGAATCAGCTGCTCCAAGTGCCCCATGTGGGTGTTTCCTGGCACCACAATCTAGAGGGGAGGACCTGATAAATTCTGTCTGACGACAACCTAAATGCTTACCGAGTCTTTTATTAGTCAGCATTATAATGTTTATAGCAAAGGGCTGAGCCCAGACACAGCAGAAGTCAACCTCTGTGCCACCTCATGAGATCTGCCCAGGCCACAGCACTGGATGTAATTTACTCTCATAAATTCCCTCTGCATTAAATGTGAGCTCACACTTGACCCTTAGCAACTTCAACAACCTCCCATTTAGGTTCCTGGGGAAGGTTCTCACATACAACATCCAGGGCTTATGATAGTGACCCCAAAGCATCCCAAATGTTAGAGACATGTACACCTAAGATACACTTCTCGGGGAGAGATCTCTCTATTAAAACAGCTACTCCAGGCAGTGGATAAGAGCAGTGTTGTCTGAACATGTCTTGCCACACACAGGATGCAAGTCAACATTCGGACAGGCTCAAGTTTTGTTTATCTTTGTTCATGGTCCCTGCTTCTTTTTGTCAAGTCTTGTAAGTTTACTTGCCCTCCGATGTTCTGATACTCTTCCTACTCAAATTAGTAATTTCTGCTCTCTGTATTATTATTCTACTTAGAAAATGGAATAGTACTAAGATAGATTGGCAATCTGTTAAGAGCCAATGAAGGCAAACTTTCAGGTAGGTTCCTAACAAAGACGTGTCTGTTACAATGAAAGCCCATATTGACAGGGTCTATGAATGATTTGCATTTACTACTGGGGTTTTTTAACTCATATATAGCTAATCTGCATTTTCCCCAAATTCATTTTTGCTTACTAACCCTACAGTTGATACCCTTATGACTTAATTCATCAAAAGCAATCACTTAAGCATTGTACGCAGGCATGTTTGTGGCCTGCGTTCTCACAGGCTGCCAAGCACGACACAAACATGAGACTAAGTTCATCAAGAAATGAGTGTGCACGTGACCCAGGGCCACACCAACTCATCTACTGCCCTGCGCCAGCAACCACAGCAGAAGGCACCATAAAATCTACGAAATTCTTCTGCCAGCTCTGAGCCAACAACAGTACTTACAGGTTCCGGAGGCCTCGTGCCAGCCAGGGCAGTGCACACATGTGGCGCTGCTGCACCGGCCAGGGGCAGGGTCCAGCCAACGTCCCCGCTGTTCGGTGGATTGTACGCTTGGACATTTCTGGCCAGTCCTCTCACCACTGAGAAAAGAAAAGGCAACACATACTTCTTACGCCTATTTACACATGGCAAGCTATCACTTACCCCAAACTTTTGCTCTATAGTAGGAGAAATACTGACTTCCTTAAACTTTGAATTATCTACACACAAAAGCACATGAAAACTCTCCAAATCCACATCTAGCCAAACTCAGCCAACTAGGGCCTTGGTCTCTACAGAAGCTAAATTGTCAATAAAAACAAGGGAGTAAAAGTAGTAATACTGGGTTGGCCACAAAAGGACAAGGGACAAGGGGCAAGAGCGAGAAACTGGAAAAGCAGCCTCAGTGTTCCAGCACAGGTCATGGAAAGAGAGACAAGAGGATTCTATCATCTCTGCCTCTAAATGAGAACTGACAACACGGAGGACGCCCATCTAATCTGGGCAGCTAGATTAGCTGGTTTCAATCATTCATTTCTTCTCATTCAACAGACACTGAATGTCTTCTGTGATTCAAAGAAAAGGCAAACAGAGGAAGAAATCAAAGATACACTCAGTTCTCAGTTAACTGCCCCAATAGGGACTTAGAAAAACATGCAAATTAAATCCATGTATTATCTCCAAATTCCACTTTAGGAATAACATCATTTTTCTAGACCACTAATCTTTTGCCAAAAGAAGTCATCCATACTTGCTTTCTTTGAGCCATCAGCATGTATATTCTTAAGCCAAAAAAAATATTTAGAGGTATGCACCAAAGCCTTTAAACAATACTACAAAGAATTGTAAAACCACTATAAACTGGTTTCTCAGCATGTTAATAAGCAAATGAAAGCACAGAGATTTTCAATGCCAAAAAGCACTTCATCAGCAGAGAAATGTGCTATCAAGTAACATGACCAGCAGATTTCAACAACTGACACTGAAAGCCAGTGACAAAACACTGCTTCGTACAAATTTATTGAGCACAAAGCAAAGCTCATGAACTTTTGTCAGTGACAGAGAATATTGATAACTGTACACACATTTAGAAATCCTGAAGTTACCACTTCAGAAGAATGTCACTTTTATTTCATACACTAAAATATTAACAATTGGTGGGGGTTGGAAGGTAACTATGTGTAATTGTTACATTTTTATTCCATCATTATGTATTTCCCAAATTTTCTTTCTACTTTAAACTTTACGCTATACTAAAGAGCAAAATGCATCATGAAAACACTGAATTTGTCTGCCTTCTTACTTCCATGTCCTTCCAGTGTCTGGTGTACGTCCTCCATCACCCTCAGGATAAAGGGGAACCACTGTAACAGTGTCTGGGACACCTGGCTGCAGATTCCTAAGAACGGCATCATTGGTATTCCCAGGGATTGGCACCTAAAGATTTTAATAAAATGTAAAGTACTTGATTTGAAAACCTTGTATAAGAAATAATACTTTGAACAACCAAACACTCAAAATACTAACTGAAGACCAAGTCGAGAAGCAGGTTCTGTACTATTGGGACCTAAGGATGTGCCCCCATACAACCTGTTCTAAGAGTTGATGAAGGCCTCTCTGCACACGCTCAGCTCCTTCTTGAAAAGCCCCTGGAATGATTTGATCCCCTAGCCCCAGTCCCCCAAAAGCCCCCATCACCCAGGCACTGAGGCCCCAACCGACTACCCTCCGTCAGGTTCTACAGAAGGAACACGAACTCCTTCGGCGCTACGGTACACTAGTTAACTCTTGATCCTCACTTCGCAATCTACAGCTGAAACTAACACACACTTTTCCCTACAGGAAATAGTGACCAGTTCCTCCAGACCACCTGCTGTGGGTGCATAGAAGAGCTTGTACTGATGAGGATTTTGCTCTGTGTGCTCCCAGCGAACATTCAAAGTGCTGGTGGAAGAGTCGTACACCGAGGTATTCAAAGGTTCTGAAAGGCACAGAAAGCACACCACGCGTGACCCTAACAACCGAGCACACACGAAGCCCAGGTTTACTGATGGGTCCCGGGAACCCTAGAACCCAGGATCCCTTTAGTAGGCACCCCACAAATACCTGTTGAAGTAGTGAATAAAGGAAAAAATGTAGTCATCAGGTACATGTCTCATCCCTCCACAAGGTATCTTGGCCTCAGAGCATAATTTGCTCATTTGTCTGTGTTATCCTAGAAGGTAATAAACACCTTTCTCCAAGACCAGAGACAGATAACTCCAGTAAGGATATTAAAAGCAATTTAGATCTTTGGGGGGAGGGTATAGCTCAGGGCTACAGTGTATGCTTAGTGTGTGCACGAGGTCCTGGGTTCAATCCCCAGTACCTCCACTAAAAAATAAATAAAACCTAACTACCCCCCACCCCCAACAGAGATTAAAAAAAAAAAAAAAAGAGCATTATTAACATGCATTTTAAAAGTTTAGCAAACCTCTGTGTCCCCCCAGTGTTTCCAGTGGAAGATGTGATTCCATCCCCATGACAGTTACTAAAACAGCCACAGGAGTCCAGGTTCACTTACTGGTCTCGCCTCTTCCTGTCATCCGACCTCCTTCCACATCACAACACAGGGAGGACAGGGTGATGGTGTAAGGAGTGTCAGGCTTCAGCTTCTGCAGGACCACACTGTTCTGCTGTCCACCTATCCTGGTCTGGAGTAAAACAGGGATAAGTGTCAGCTTTGCTCTCTCCAGCTCACTCATTTGTTAGGAAAAGCTCTTTCTCTGTTAGAGGCCTTTGCCAAAATC
Organism: Camelus ferus; assembly: GCF_009834535.1. Taxonomy (NCBI): domain Eukaryota; kingdom Metazoa; phylum Chordata; class Mammalia; order Artiodactyla; family Camelidae; genus Camelus; species Camelus ferus. The sequence goes on from NC_045727.1 coordinate 17,417,514, forward strand.
TGGAAACACGCCCCACTGTGAAAGTTTAAAATGTATCCTAGGGTATCATTTTAAATGTAAACGAGACCCCTTAAATCATAAAAAGGATTCTAAGCCTTAAAGTACTGATCTTAAAAAGATATTTCAACTGTCAAGAGACCAGCACTGTGAAATTCCATCCAAAAGCAAAATAATAAGTGGGGCTACAATAGACTAAAAGAATGATGCACAGCAAAAGATACAATAAATGTTATGATAACTCACAGAGAAAAAAATGTGACAATGAGTGTGTATATGTCCATGAATGACTGAAAAATTGTGCTGAACACTGGAATTTGACACAACATTGTAAAATGATTATAAATAAATAAAAAATGTTTAAAAAAAAGATACAATCAACAAAATGAAAAGGCAACCTATGGAATGGAAGGATATCTTTGCAAACCATCTATCAGATAGGTGGTTAATATCAAAGTAAATAAGGAACTCACACAATTCAAGAGCAAAATAAAAGCAATCTGCTTTTAAAATTGTACAGAAGACCTCAGTAGATATTTTTCCCAAGAAGACGTACAAATGACTAACAGATAATTGGCATCACTAATCATCAGGAAAATGCAAATCAAAACCACAATGACATATCACCTCCACCTGTCAGAATGGCTATTATCAAAAAGACAAGAAATAAACTGGGCTGTGAATTTCACCACTCACGAGAGCAGTATGTCAGAGTTTGGGTTAATTTAGTAGGTATCGATTTCCTTGACTGCGCCTTTGAAACTTGTTTCAGCTTCTTCTAGCCATGGCTTTATTGTTGTTTTCCTTACTCCTCATTATTTCCTTTTCACTGACATGACATATTGAATTAATGTAAATTAAATGTGTTTATCATGTAACTCCACTGTACATTCTACATTCATATTATATGAGTAGTAAAGGATGAAAGGATATATGCAACCTGTATGTATGTGCTGTATTTGGGCATTTTCTTGAAAACTAACTAATAGCCAGCTTATTTATGATTATTAGTTTAATAAGCTTCTGTGTGGCAGAAAAAAATTTAGATTTAAAACTAACAACTAAATCATGGTTTTGGGCTAGGGTCTAAATATACAGGTTTAAAGCTTGCTGCAAACTCTCAGATATATTTTGATAGACGTGTTACTCCATGATGGAAACAAGCAGGAACTAAATAATCAAATGTCATCAACCAAAAATGACTGAAGAATCAAATGTTGGAGATATTTTTAGATGTTTTTGTTACTAGCTATTTTGAGTTCAATGAAAACAAAGAACAACAACAACAAAAAGACAAGAAATAACAAGTGTTGGTGAAAACGTGGAGAAAAGGGAACATTTGTGCACTGTTGGTGGGACTATAAACTGGTGCAACCACTATGGAAAACAGTATGGAGTTTCCTTAAAAAAATTAAAGATACAATTACTAAATGATCCAGCAATCCCACTTGGGGATATAGATTTGAGGAAAATGAAATCAAGATCTTAAAAAGATATCACCACTCCTAGGAATATATATCACTGAGAAGCTCTTGTACATGTGAACCATTACAATATGAACAGGACTGTAAAAGCAAGCAGAGTCATCCCAAATTAGAAAGTATTTAACAGGTAAAATGGAAAACTATGCTGCGGTAGAATCAAACAACAGAAATACTCTACAGTAATGCAGACGAACGAGCTAGAGCTACTGGCAACACTAGTGACTCTTACAGACGGTTGAACAAAAGAAGTAAGGTATAACAAAGTAAATCTATGATTCCATAGGTCCTATTAATATGCAACTCAAAAATAAGCAAAACTAAATTGTATTGTTCAGAGGTGTAAACATAGGAGATATGACCATAAGGCAAAGCAAATAAATGGTTATTACCATGAAATTCAAGAGTATGATTGCATACAAACTGGAGTAAGATGTTTTGAACTTGAAAGAACATGCATATTCTTTCTGGGGACCTGCAATTTTCTATTTCATAACCATTGCATTCGCGTTTGCATTGTAATACTTTGCTCAATTGTATATCTATGTTTCATTTACTTCTTTGCACATACACTGTGTTTCAAAATAAAAAGTTTAAAAATTGTGTATTACTTATCTGTTGTATAGAAATTGATCACAAAATTTAACAGTTTAAATGAGCAAATACTTATTATCTCACACATTTCTGAAGGCAAGGCTTTAGGGAGTGTCTTAGGCGGGTGGCTTTGCTTTGGTGTCAAGTCATCGGCCAGGGCTGTGGTCATATGAAGGCTTGACTAGGGCTGAAAGATCCACTTCTATGAAAGTTTACACACATGTCTGTTGGCTGGAGGCCTCAGCTCCTTTCCATGTAAGCCTCTTCATAGGGCTGTCACTTTATCACATACTATTCATTAAAAGGAAGTCATTAAAGCCCAGTCCATGCTGAAAGACAGAGGAATTTACCTCCATCTCTTCAAAGGAAAGTATGAAAGTATCTGTGTACTTAAAATCACCATAAGTTTTATAGAAAGTCTACTATAAACAAGTTCAATGTAGAGCAGCTATATTAGGGAAAGTATCTGCAACATCTATGAAAGCAAAATGATTGAATCTATTATAAATGAGGAAATGAAATGAAACACAATGAAAAAGACAAGACATTCTCATGAGATTGTAAGAGGAGAAATACAAACATTGCTAGTGAAAATGAAAATCTGAGTTTCCCGTTTTGGGGGGAACAAACATCACAATGTATTTTAGCACGAAGACTTCAGCCACTTAACATATGAATGACTTATTCTTAAAGGGGACCACCATGAATCAAATATGTATGGAGATCTTTACTTCACAATATTTGTAGAAGTAAAAAGCTGAAGCCAATTGAACGACCAATAAATACAGAGAAGTTTGAATAAATTATGACACATCTGTGCTGTGGAAACATTTTTAAACATTCTACTGAAAAATACTGTACATACAGAAAAATGCAATATTGCATGTCTAAAGCCCCCCAAAATATCACAATCTGGTCAGACTCATGAAGTCAGCATTCTAATCAAGTAAGGGAACAATACTGGGACCCCCAAAGCCCTCTCAACTTCCCTCTAGCCTGAACCTCTCAGGGTAGCCACCGTCCTGACATCTGAGAGCACAGATTAGTGTTGCTTTGTTTTGTACTTTGCACGCATGAAATCAGATAGTGTGTTATGTGGTATACTACACACAGCTGACCCTAGAATGCACTGTCTTGGACTGTGGGTCCACTTATATGTGGCTATATTTCAACAGTAAATAGTACAGGACTACATAGTCTGTGGCTGATTGAATCTACACAAGCAGAGTAACCATGGATACAGAGGGCTGACTGAAGTTACACACAGGTTAACCCGTGTGTTGTTCAAGGATCAACTGTAGTTTTATTTTCCTTCATGTTGTCTTTGTCAGATTCATCCGTATCACATGCAGTTATAGGTATCTGATTCTCATTGCTGCACAGTAGTTTAGTGTGTCTCAATTTGTTTACCCACACCACTGTTGACAGATAGTTACAGTTTCCAGCTTGGGACTATTATGATTAATGCTATGAACATTCTAGTACATGTCTTTCGATAAATCTATGTGCATATTGGTGATAGATATAGACCTAGCAGTAGAATTGCTGGGTCATGGGGTATGCACGGGTTTGGCTTAAGTACACTCCACCAAACAATGTTCCAAAGTGGCTGGACCAATTTGTGCTCCCATCAAGAGTGTGTGAGATTTGCTAATGCTCCACATTCATGCCAACACTTGCTTTTTCCATCTTTTAGATTTCAACTATCAGGTGTGTATCATGAAGTGGTTCTCATGTTTTAGCCTAGAAGTCAAATCGTTTTTTCTTCACATTTAGGTACGCAATCCATATGGAGTCAGTTTTCACGTATGGTATAAGTTAAGGGTCGAGTCACATTATTTCTTTCATATAGATATTCAACTGACCCAGCACCATTTGTTGAAAAGGTTAGCCTTTACCATACTGTTTTGATGAGTGTAGCTTTGTAGTAGCACAGTTTGAAGTCAGGGAGCATGATACCTCCAGCTTTGTTCTTCTTTATCAAGACTGTTTGGCTATTTAGGTCTTTTGTGTGGGAAAGTATACTGTGTTCATATATTGGAAGAATTAATATTGTTGAAATGACCATACAATCAAAGGAAATCTGCAGACTCAATGCAACACCTATCAAAATGCCAATGGCACTTTTCACAAAATTGCAACAAATCATTCTAAAATTTGTATGAAAACACAGAAGATACTGAAATAAGGGAAACCTCCTAATTCATTCTATGAGGCCAGCATTACCAAAACCAGATAGTCTTCACAAGAAAACTACAGACCACTATCTCTCATGAACACAAATGCAACAATCATCAACAAAATACTAGCAAATCAAAACCAACAATATATGAAAAGAATTACACACCAAGACTATGTGAGATTAATCCCAGTTATGCAAGGTTGGTTAACATTTGGATATCCATTAATGCAATCCATTACATCAGCAGCTAAAGAAGAAAAAAACCCACATGATTATATCAATGCATACAGAAAAAAATCTTTGACAAAGTTCAACATTCATTCTTGATAAAAAAAAACTCTCAGCAAGTTAGGAATAGAGGGGAACTCCCTCAACTTAATAAAGAATAGCTACAGTGAACTGATCTTAATGAATCACAAAGGTACGACAATGGAGAAAAGATAATCTCTTCAACAAATGGCAGTGGAACAACCAGACATCCACATATTAAAAAACCTAGGAGTCTAGAGACAGACCTTATACCTTTCAAAAAAAAGTAACTTAAAATGGATGATAGACCTTAATGTAAAATGCAAAATTATAAAATTCCTAGGAGGTAACATAGAAAAAATTCTAGATGGTGCTCGGTATGGTGGTGACTTTTTAGATATAACAGCAAAGGCACGGTCCATGAAAGAAAGAATTGATAAGGTACACTCATAACAACAACAACAACAACAACAAAGTTCTTCTCTGTGAAAGACACTGGCAAGAGAATGAGAAAACAAGCCACAAACTGAAAGAAAACATTTGCAAAAGATTTATTCAATAAAGGACTGTTATTCACAATATACAAAGAACTCTTAAAATTAAATAACAACCTGATTTAAAAATGGGCAAAAGACCTGAACAGATACCTCACTGAAGAGGATAAACATGAGAAATTAGCATATGAAAAAATGCTCAACATTATATACCGTTAGAAAGTTGTAAACTAAAACAACAGTAAGCTACCACTACATACCTATCAGAATGGCCAGACATCTGTAACACTGAGAACACCAAATGCTGACAAGGATGTGGAGCAACAAGAACTCTCCTCTTTTGCTGGTGGGAATGCAAACATGGAACAGTCACTTTGGGAGACAGCTGGACAGTTTCTTACAAAGCTAAACATACTCCTACCACACGATCCAGCAATCGTACCCCTCGGTATTTACCCAAAGGAATTAAAAGCTTGTGTACCTGCACATGGATACAAAAACCTGCACATGGAAGTTTATAACAGCTTTATTCACAATTTCAAAAACTTGGAAGCAACCAACTTGTCCTTCATTTGGTGAATTAATAAGTAAACCATGGTACATCCAGGCAATGTAACGTTATTCAGCACTAAAAGGAAATGAGCTCTCAAGCCATGGAAAGACATGGAAGAAACTTAAATGCCTGTTACTAAATGGAAGAAGACAATCGGAAATGGCTGCATACTGTATGATTCCAATATATGAAATTCTAGATCAGGTACAGTTACACAGACAGTAAAAAGATCAGTGATTTCCAGGGGTTCAGAAAGAGGGAGGAAGGTAAAGTAACTCTGGAGCACAGACGATTTTTAGGGCCGTGTAACTATTCCATATGGCAGTATAATAGTGATACATGTCACTATACATTTGTCAAAACCCACAGAATGAACCCTAATGGACTTTTGGTGTAGTGTATCAATGATGTACCAATTTAGATTGATTATCCAATAACATACAAATGTACTCTCTGGTACAAGCGTTGGTAGTGGGGGAGGTTGTGCATGTCTGGGAGCAAGGGGTAACTTCTGTATTTTCTGCTCAATTTTGCTATGAACATAAAATAAACATAAAATAAACACAGCCTCTTAAGAAAATATTTTTAAATAAAAAATAGAAAAAAAGAGACAATCCCCTACTCACTTTTGAGGCTAGTATTAGCCTTAAAAGACCTTGTAAGAAAATTACAAATCAGTATCTTATGAAAACAGACATACAATTTTCTAGTAAAATTATAGCAAATTAAATCCAGAAATTTATAAATGGAATACTACATCACAAACAAGTGGGGGGGGCGGTTTCTTGTGATGCAAACCTAGTTAAAGAGACATCACTGATGTAACCCATTATATTAACTGACTAAAGGATGATGCAGCAATTTTTTTCAGTAAAGGACCAAACAGCAAATATTTTAAGCTTTGTGGGTGACATACACTTTTTACAGAATATTATTCTTCTTTTTACAATCCGTTAAAAAAAATGTAAAAAATGTGTTTTAGCTTGCTGCCTCTACACAAACAGCCAGGGGGCAGGATTCAGTCTGTGGGTCACAGTATGCTGATCCCTGGACTAAGGAAAAATCAAAACCATATGATTATATCAGCTGATGCAGAAAAATAACCTGAAACTTTCAAAATATATCCATCATTAAAAACTCTAGCCAATTAGGAATACAAGGGGACTTCCTTAATCTGATGAAGGGCATCTACAGAAAAAATCTACAGCTAACATCATACATAGTAGTAAAAGATTTAATGTTTTATCCCAGAATCAAGAACAAAGCAAGGATATAAAACTTTTACCACTCCTGTTCAACATCCTACATTGACTAGTCAGTACAATAAAGCAAGGGGGAAAAAAGCATAGAAATTGGAAAGGATGACATGATCATGAAAGTAGAAATCTCCAGAATCTATAAAAAGTTGGAATTAGTAAGTGAATTTAGCAAAGTTGCACAATAAAAGGTCAACGTACAAAAATTAAATTGTAATGTATAGAATATTAATGAAAAATAAGAAGCCAACTTTTTTTAAATGCCACTTAAATAGCTTTTTTTTAAAAAAACAAATACTTTGATACAAATCTAAGAAATATATGCAGCGCTGTATACTTAAAACTAAAAAAAGCTAACAAAAGAAAACAAAGGATGTCTGAAAGTCTAAATAAATGGAAAGATAGATCATGCTCATGGATTGAAAGACTCAATAGAGTTAAAATATCAATTTTTTAAAACAAAAAAAATCTATAGATTTAACCCAATTTCAATAAAACCCCCAGTATTACCTATTGTGTATATTGACACATTAATTTTAAACTCTATACAGAAAGTGATAATAACTAGAATAGCAAAAATATTTTTGAAAAGAAAAAAATCTTATTTTAAGACTTACTACAAAGTGACAGTTACGACACTCAAGATAATATGGTACTGATGAAAGGAAAGACATACAGATCAATGGAACCAGACAGTTCATGAATCCACACAAATACAGGCTTTTCTATTGAGGTAAAATTACATAACGTAAAATTCATCATTTTAACTGTTTTTAAGAGTACAATTCTGTGCTATCTTTGGAACTAAGGTCTGTAGTAATTTCCTTACTTTCATTTCTGATTTTAGTAATTTGAGGCTTTTTTTTTTCTGATCACTCTAGCTAAGGTTTTGTCAATTTTGTTGCCCTTTTAAATGATTTTGGTCCATTTATTTTCTCTCGTTTTTCTATTCTCTATCTCCGCTACAATCTTGACTATTTCCTTCCTTCTACTCATTTTGTATTTAGTTTATTCTTCTTGATTAATTGATTTGAGATATTTATTTTTAATATAGACATTTAAAACTATACATTTCTCTGAGTATATACTTCATTGCATCACGTAAGTTTGGGTACAGCAAGTTTATGTTTTTTGTTTTCATTTGTTTTAAGGTATTTTCTAATTTCTCTTGATCTTTTTTTTTTTTTTTTTGGTCCATTGGTTGGTTGTGTTGTTACTGTTGATGTATATGTGAATTTTCCAGTTTTTCTTCTCTTATGTCAGGGACACTTTCATGGGAATTTCTCTATTTCCTTGGGCAGAGGAAGGAATTCATGAGTAGACCAGAAAAAAGCAGAACAAAGTGGAATGGATTCTGGCCACCTATTCACAGAGCTACTTGTCTTCAACATTTAATAAAATAAGTTTATATTTTATTTAAATGACTCTCTCCAGCAATGACAGTGACAACTACAGTGACAACTACAACTGTTGGTGAGAATGAAAAATGGTACAGCCCTATTGGAAAATAATCTAAAAGTTACTTAAATTTTAAACACAGTGTTACTATTTGACCCAACAATTTCATCACTAGGTGTAAATACCCAAGAACAATGGAAATAAATAGACTATGAGAACTTACACACGAATGTTAAGAGCATTATATATAATAGCCAAAAGTCAAATCAACCCAAACATTCATCAACTGGTGAATGGATAAATACAATTGTGGTGCACCCCTACGATACAGTATCACTTGTCCATAAAAATATCAAAGCCCTGATACATGCTACAACTTGTATGGACCTTGAAAACATGGTAAGTGAAAGAAGCCAGCCACACAAGATCCCACATTATTTCTTTTATATAAAATGACAAGAATAGGCAAATCCATAAAGTAGATCAGCATTTACTTAGGATCTGGGAAGACCAAGGCATTGAAAGGTGATAGCTAATGGGCATGGGCTTTCATTTTTAGGTGATGAAAAAAGTTCTAAATTTGATCGTGGTTATAGTTTCACAACTATGTAAACATTCAAAATATCATTGAATTGTACTCTTTATGTGAAATGTCTGGCATGTGAATTTGTGAATTCTATCTCAGTAAAGCTACTTACAAAAAAAATTGTTGTCCATATATGTGTCACTCTATTTCTAGACTTCCCAATCTTTTTTCATTGATTCACTTGTCTATGTTGTGGTAAAAACACACCATCATAATTTTACAGGTTTATAGTGACTTTTGAAATCAGGTTTGCCTTTTGACTTTGTCCTTATTTTTTGAAAGTTATTGTGGCAATTCTAGGTCCTTGGAATTTCTGAATGAATTAAACCACATGTCAATTTCTATAAGAAGCCTGCTGAGATTTTAATAGTTATTCTATTTATCATTTACTTTAGATATATTTGACCTCATCATAATGTTAAAAGTCCTGAGACAGGACCAAGGTACCCATCTTTTATTTTAGCCTTCTTTAATTGCTTAACAGCAATCAACAATATTTTTAGTTCCCACTTTGCAGGTCTCATACATTTTCTTTAAGACTTACTGTATATTTGATATTATTATACGTGTTATTTGTATTCTAATTTCAGATTTTTAAAATTTCAGATGATTTTTTTATATTGGCATTACATCCTGCAACCTTCCTATATTCATACATTAGTTCTACTAACATTTTTATAAATCCATCAGATTTTCTACATAGATTATTCTGTAGTCTGCAAATTAAGATAGTTTTACTTCTCGCTTTCCAATCCGGATACCCTTTTTCCTATCTTATTACACTTACTAAAACCTCCAGCACAATGTTAAATAGAAGTTGTGAGAATGGATATACTTGTCTTTTTCCTGATTTTAAGGGGAAAACATTGTCATTTGCTCTGAATTAAGATGCTAGCTGTAGAGTTGAGGTAGATGCTTGTATCAGGCTGAAGAAACCCTTTTCTCCTAGCTTGTTGAAACTTTCTCTTATCAAAGGTGAATTCTGGATTTTGTTCAATTTCTCTTGGATATAATGAGATGACTGAAATTTGCCATGACTAATCAGAAGCAATCTCCAGCTCAATATGGGAGCACCTTCACCTCAATCACACATTAGAGGAGTGAGCACCTGAAACAAATTAATGGAAGCGATGGATTTGGGGTAGAAACAAATAGCAGCCATTCACCTGTCTTTCAGGTGAAGCCACTTTTTCCTATCACCCAAAACTTGTCATCAGCCAAGACTGAAGTGCTCAGAGCGTACTCTTTTAGGCTTCTCTGCCTTTGTATATTCTGTTCAGTGTTTACGATTTATTTGCACACTCTCAATATCACCATGTGCATGATGTACCTCCAACCATACTTTGTCTCAAAAATTAATTAGGACAGCAGCAACATGGATGCTCCTGGAGAATGTCATTCTAAGTGAAGTAAGCCAGAAAGAGAAAGAAAAATACCATATGAGATCGCTCATATGTGGAATCTAAAAAACAAAAACAAAGCGTAAATACAGGACAGAAATAGACTCACAGACAGAGAATACAGACTTGTGGTTGCCAGGGGGGTGGAGGGTGGGAAGGGATAGACTGGGATTTCAAAATTGCAGAATAGATAAACAAGATTACACTGTATAGCACAGGGAAATATACACAAAATGTTATGATAACTCACAGACAAAAAATGTGACAATGAGTGTCTATATGTCCATGAATGACTGAAAAATTGTGCTGAACACTGGAATTTGACACAACATTGTAAAATGATTATAAATCAATAAAAAATGTTAAAAAAAAAAAGATCACTAATCATCAGAGAAATGCAAAAAAAAAAAAAATTAGGACATGTTTTACACAGGGAGGCAGTAACTTCCTTTCCAGGCTTCTACATGGAAACACAAATGGAGTGCTGTACTTTTTAATACAGAACACTAATAGTACAATATGGAGAGTATTTTGGGAACTGAGTGAGGACTTCACATCACAGCAGCAACTGGGAGCTAAGTAATATTTTGCAAAGTGTTTAGAAATTTTCCATTTCACTGAGACACATACTCTGCTGGGTCATTCAGAACTACATTTTGGATTTTAAAATTCACTAAATACTACTTCCACATAATCTAACTTGTCTGAATCTAAACATTTCCTCTTGGTTTAAATGTTGAATAAAATATGGTCATCAGAGTAATGATAAATACTGCAGAGTTTACCAGAGTGTCACTAGATCTCAGTTCTCCTTTATTTAATACTATTTACAAACTGTCCTAAATGAAGTAATGAATAGTGTAACAAGGCGATGCTTATGTAACTTTAAAATACAGAGTTTCTAGGGAAAATAAAATCACAATCAAATAGATAAAATCATGGATTTTAGACAGTCATTGTGACTAATCCATGGCTATTAGAAATGATAACATATAAAAGACTTAAGATTAATTAAAACATTTCACAAAGAATAGTGATATAGCATAGTCAACAAACGAAATAAAATCTATAAATATAATAGTAAATACAAAATGAAGAGACATCCTGTACTAAGACTGGAAATCGATATTATCACTGGTGGGACTGCAGCTGCAGTACTGTGTTAGTTCTGGGGCACTTCAATGCCAGGCACGTGTAGCAACACTGGAAAAAAATCCAGGAAAAAAAACCACCGAATAATGAGAAGGAAAGACTGATTTATGGGGGGAGATTAAAGCAACATAATATTTATAGCTGGGCTAAAGGAATTTGAAAATGATCTGCAAATATTTGAAAGATGTAAATAACAAGTAGAAAAGGAATTCTCGAGGAGGAAGCAGAATTAGAGGCGATGCAATCTGAATGGGAAGTGGCAGGGTTATTTATGCCAAGTAAAGATTAAAACACACATATAACTTCCTGACTGGACTACTAAAAGGAAGAGCACGCTTTCTCCTTAAGCACTGAATGCCTCCCTCCTGCATGAAGCGCTAAAAGGTGTTATTTTATGGATTACTCATGCATTGACAGGCAGAGAGTGTGAATTATTTTATCAAAATCAGAACAGAAATATATAGGATATGTCGTCTGACTCCATCTGAACCTACCAAGTAGAATTCCATTTTTTGCTTTGATTTAGGAATGTAGAGACTTATTTTTTGTTTTTTAAATCCTTCACATAAGAAGTTATTTGTGATGACTGGGAATTAGTCATCACTAAAATCAGCAGGGAAGATTTATACAGAAAAGCTGTACTAGGATCCTTCTCCAAGAGGAAAGGACGGATGATTGGCATTTAAGTAGCCCTACAGATGATAGCGTCTCCAGTGTAGTGCTTCAGTGTGCTCATCTATTAATCTGGCTTCTCAATTGCTTGAATTTCTCTCTTCCAATTATCTTACTTAGCAACATGTATTGATGATATCGCTGGCAAAAACCCATTATCAGGGAATAAAAATGGAATTTAGGGAGAGTTCTGGTCAAGATGGCAGAGTGTTAGGACCATAAGCTTACCTCTCCTTGTGACTACAATGAAACCACAACTGAATGCTGAACAACCATCAGAAAAAGACTGGAACCTAGCAAAAAAGATCTCCTGCAACTGGAAACATAAAGAGGGAACCATAGCAGGACAGTAGGAGGGGTGTGCTCATGATATAATGGGGACCCATACCCACAAACTGAAGATTTATTAAGTCACAGAAGCCCTCCCACAGGAGTGAGGGCTCTAAGTCCCACTTCAGGCTCCCCAGCTCAGGTCCCAGCATTGGGAAGAGGAGACCCCAGGACATCTGGTTTTGAAGTCCAGTGGGGCTTGGCTCTGGGAGCCTTATGGGACTAGGGGAAATGCAGACTCCATTTGCTTGAGAAGTGTGCACAGAAACTCACGTGCACCAGGTCCAAGGGCAGGGACAGTGATTTCATAGGAACCTGGGCCAGACCTGCCTGCTGGATTTCGAGGGTCTCCTGGGGACATGGGGACTGGATGCGGCTCACTCAGGGGACATAAAAGCTGGTGGTGGACATTCTGGGAGTGTTCATCTACATGAGCTTTCCTCGAGGCTGACATCTTGATTGGATCATTAGCCCCAAGACCTAGCCCCACCCAACAGCCTGTAGGGAATAGAACAGACAAAAAATTGCTTTGGCTGTTTGGGGTCTTTTGTGGTTCCTTATAAATTTTGGAATTGTTGTGGGTATTTTGACAGGGGTTGCACAGGATCTATAGACTGCTTTGGGTAGTGTGGCCATTTTGATAGTGCTGATTCTTCCAATCCAAGAGCACAAGAAATTTTTCCATTTCTTTGTGTCACTTCAGTTTTTGGAGTATAGGTAACCTCCTTGGTTAATTGTATTTCTAGGTATTTTGTCATTTTGATGTAATCAGATGTTTATGCTGGTTATAAAATTCTGGTTTTTGAAGTGAAAAAAAAGTGGATGAAGGGCCACAAATGGCAGAATATCCTTCTTTCTTATGGGTGAGTTGTATTCCATTACATGTATGTATGCTGCATCTTCATTATCTGTTCAACTATTGATGTGCTCTTAGGATGCTTCCAAGTCTTGGCAATTATGAATAATGTTGCTGTTAATAGCAAGGTGTATGTATCTTTGTGAACTAATTCTTATTTTCTGGTTGGCTCTAATCTTTTGATAACTATGTAAGTTTAAAAAGCTAAAATTTTAAACGTTCTTAGAAATAATGAATAGTATATATATGTAAATTTTAAAAAGTATGTGCAGTGAAAAAAATGAGCTATCAAGCCATGAAAGACATAGAAGAAACTTAAAAGACATATTACTGAGTGAAAAAAGCCAGTCTGAAAAGGCTACAAACTGATTCCAACCAAATGACATTCTGGAAAAGGCACAGCTACCGAAACAATAAAAAGATCATGGTTTCCAGGGGCTTGAGGAGAGGGAGAGAGGGAGGAATAGATGGAGCACAAAGGATCTTTAGGGCAATGAAATTATTCTGTATGATGCTATAGGGGTGGCTACATGTCATTATGCATTTGTCAAAACCCATAGAATGTACAACATCGAGAGTGAACCCTAATGTAAACCATGGAATTTGGTAGATAATAATGTGCCCATGTTGGTTCATCGATTGTACCAAATATGCCACAGTGATGAGGGATGTTGAGGGTAGGGGAGTATGTATGTGTGGGTGGGGAGGGCTATGTGCGAACTCTGTATTTTCTGCTCAATTCTGCTGTGAACCTGAAACTGCTCTAAAAAAATAAGTCTATTAAAAAAATGCTCTCAGCAATGTTTTAAGGGAAAGGGGAGGCAGAGCCTATAAAAAGATATATGGAATACATGATAGTGTTTAAAAAATGTATATTATAGGGGGAGGGTATAGCTTAGTGGTCAAGTGTGTGCTTAGCATGCACGACGCCCTGAGTTCAATCCCCAGTTCCTCCATTAAAATAAATAAATAAATAAACAAATAAATAAATAACCCTAATTACCTCCCCCCCAAAATTTTAAAAATTGTATACTGTAAAACCACCAATCAGAAGAAAGATAGAATAGCTGCATGAATATCAGAAAAAAGTGCACTTCAGAACAAAGACTATTACCCTACAAAAACAGGTGCGTTTCATAATGATAAAGGCAACCTTTCAAAAAGAATAATCCTAAGTGAGCAGACATCTAATATCACTGCCCCAAAACACATGAGCTAAACCCTGAGAGAACGGAAAGGAGAAACAGATCACAGGCAGAGCTCAATACCCTCACTTCCTGAGAGACTCTGAAGGCATAAGAGTCATCAAGGATAAGTTATTTATAGAAGATTTTATCCAACCTCAGAATATACTTTGTTTTCAAGGTCACATGTTAATTAATCAAAGTGAACACGATTCTGAGACATGATGCTAATCTCTGTATATTCAAAAGGACTAAAATAAATTATGTTCTCAGACCAATACACAATGAAACTAGACAATAATAACAAAGATATTTTGAAAACTTTTAAATATTTGGAAATTAAGCAACATACTTCTAAACAATCAATGGGTCAAAAATAAAATAAATAGGAGTATTTTAAGCAATGAAAATTAAAACACATCATATCAAAATGTGTGGGATGCAATTAAAGTAGTGCCTGGTAGGAAATTTATAATATGAAGTGCTCATGTTAGTAAAAAGACAGATCTCAAGTCAATGATCTAAGTTTTCACCTTAAGAAACATGGAACCCAAGAGCAAATGAACTTCAAAGCAAGCAAAGGGAAGGAAAGTTACATGTTTTAAAAACATTCATTCATTCAGTTCATTTAATATCAGTCATCAAGCTTATTAACTTGTTCAGATTATTCCTGTTATTCTTTTAATGTCCATAGGATCTATAGATATGTTCCCTTTATTCATGATTTTATTTGTTTCTTCTCTTTTTTCTTGATTAATTTTCTTAGGTATTATCAACTTTATTAATCATTCTGAAGAACTGGTTTTGGGCTTCACTGACTTTTTTCTAGAGTATTTTTGTTTGCTATTTCATTGATTATGCAAACTCTTTCAGAAATTATGAGGTGGGAATATTTCCCACTTTATTCCATGAGGTTAGCAGTACCCCAAAACCCACACTGGAAAACAATACTACAAAAAAATATAAACCAATATTCCTTACAAACACAGATCCAAAAATCATTAACAAAATCCTAGCAAACAAAATCCAAAATAACTTTAAAAGAATAATCCCCTGTGATCAACAAGATTTATCTGAGGATTACAAAGTTGGATCAACATTTGAAAATCAACAAATATGACTCACTGTATTAACAGCTTAAAAAGAAAAATCATACGATCATCTCAATAGATGCAGAAAATGCACTTGACAAAACTGAGCACACATTCCTGATAAAAGTTCTCAACAACCTAGGAACATGAGAAACATCCTTAAACTGATAAGAGCAACTATAAATAAAACATAGCTAATACCATTTCAAATTATGTTTTAATTAAGGAAGAACATGCTTTCTACTTAACATAAGGAATGAAGCAGAGATGTTTGCTGGAATCTCTTCTGGTCAACAATTGATTGCAATAGGTCAAGAAAATGAGATAAAAATTATGTGGATTGGAGAGGATGAAGTGAAACTCAATTTACAGATGACACTATGGTCTACATAGACTATCCTAATGAACCTACCAATAAGCAACTCAAACTAATAAGCTCAGCAAGATTGCAGTATGGAAGGTTAATGTGTACAAATAGTTGTGTTTTTTTATTCTAGCAATGAACAGTTGGAAACTGAAATGGAACAAATAACAGCATTTACATCAAAAACAAATACTTAATGATAAATTTAACAATGCACATGGCAAGTCTTGCCTACCAAAAACTATACAACATTGCTGAGAAAAATTATAAAAACCCAACTAAATGGAATGTTACGCCATATTCAAACAGTGGAAGATCTGATGTTCTTAAGATGCCAATTTTTCCCAAGTTGACCTATAGATTTAATGTAATCCCAATCAAATCTTAGCAGTCTTTAAAAAAAAATAGTGGTAATAGTTTCTTTTTTTATTTGAATATACTTTAGGAAACGATATACATAACCGAGCTTTCCCACCATCACCAGGTAACAGCAGGAAGCTCCAGCTACACACATTCAGCGTTTTGTGATGGCTGAGAACAGCAGTCAGCACCAGACGTGAACAGTCAGCTGCGACACAAACATCCTTCCAAATGAAATGTCATCATAGCAAGACAGGTAAACCAGGGTTTAACAAGTGACAGCCATCTGGGACATGACTTCATCATTCTTGTTAAATTTCACATTTCATTCAGTATTCTTACACACAATTCTCTGTTTATAGGTTTTAGACAAAACCTCCCTTAATTATTTCAATTAAGTATAAATGTTCAACAATAGTTGAACATTTCTGATAAACACTAGTTGAATAGTTCTGATAAGGAATCCCCAGGCAGTTCAAATTCTAATATGCATTGACCAAAGGAAAATAAAAATAACAATTTTTGTTTGTTCTAACATGTTAATTACAACAGATACATTTCACATCTGATCAGCTTTTCTCCCCCTTTCCCCTCCCATAACCATGTTTATCAGGCCATTTCCCTATATTTGAGCAAACCATGTACTTTCAGCACACATGCCCAGCAGTGCTTTAAAGTCCATTCTTACAAGGTGCAAATGGGTTTCAATAATTTATACACACAAGTGGGTTATGCTCAATCACTGCAATTTTAAGCTACTGTACACAGGAATGGAAAGGTTACAGAAAAGTGCCATAGCCACAGTGCCTGAAGAAAGGAGGGAAAGAGGAGCCTTAAAAAATGGATAAAATCAGATGAAGGATTTCAGAGGGAAATGGAACACATGGGCAATGAAAAACATTCCTCTGCAAAACAAATGGAGAAGCACTGCTCTTGACCATCAGGTGCAAGTGTGGGAACAGGTGTTTGATGACATTGTATCCACTGCCTGTATGGTTCACAGTCATATCTTCAGACACAGATCACCTGATGCTTGCACTGAATTTTTGAAAATACAAGATTTCTAAATGATAAATTAACCCGCTAATTTTGCAGACAGGTTTACACGTAAAAGGCTAAGTATTTAGCCGCCTCAGCATTGATTAGTTTTGGGTGTCTAAGCTCTGTTACACATGACTTCCCATGTGTAACAGATGAAGAATGCATCTACAAGAAACCTACATTTCAAGGGTTTTACAATCAATCTTGTATCTTTCCCCTGAATTGAATCTCACAGACTGCCGTCCCCTTGTCATTTGTTTTGCCCAGCTTAACAGTCTTCCTCTACTTAAATGCAGCTCAAAAATGTTATGATTGGGCAATAGATTTACAGTTCCTGTACTCAACACCATGTGCAATTATGACCATACTTGGTAATGACTGGCTCATACCTACAGGAAATGGTAATTTAAAATGAGGATCAATGGGCCATGTGATAAAATAAACTCTAGTTTAAGGTCAATATATACTTTATCGACTTTATAATTTGTCTGGATTAACATACCTGGGAAAACAATTTTACATAGGCCCCTGAAAAAGTAAGGAAAAGGCCCCACCAAAGGGTGACTAAAAAACAGCATTCATTTATAGTTAAAAAGGAAAAAGTGCACTAATTTAAAAAACCCATGCTCAAATATCTAATTTACCCAACATGGTGAAAGGCCAATGTATGCCAGATAAGTGATTTTCTCAACAGAAAAAATGTTCAGAGTATCACAACATTTCTAAGACTTAAAGGAATTTTACTCCAGATGTGGTACACATTTGGAAAATGCATGCCTAAATGCTCCTACTTCAGATGACTTCACTTGCTTGGCTTCTGGAGTTTTCCATCCTGCTTTTAGTGGCATTTCTCTCACGGCCATCACTGTCAGGCTACCAGCAACCGATTCGTAGAATGATGGCATATTAGCTTTTAGAAATCGGAAATCTGTACCCCTCTGTCACTTGCTCTGTTTGTCTTTTTTAAAAATAAAGACAACAACCCGGACTTTAAACCATCATACATTCTAGCCTATTTCAACAACATAAACCATCATAACTTTTTTAATTAAAAAAAAAAAAAAAGAGAGAGAGAGAGAAGTAATACTAAGTGAAAGCAGAGTAAGAGCTGGTAGGCTTTCCTGGGACTCCAGCTCCCTCAGTGAGCAAACTTGTTGGCTATTCTAATATTCTTCCCTGCTTTCTAAGTTTCTGATTATATCCTCCTTGGTTGAAGCCATTTGAAATCCAACCTCTACATTACTGGTATATTACTGCACTTTCAAAGAAAGGGGAGAAATCCCTTTTCTTGACACTGGACCCTGTGGAGACCCTGAAATGAAGCCCACAGGTGGCTTCCCACACAGGCCTGAACATCAATGCAAGTTGTGTTTCTCTTTCTGATTTTTAAAAACAGCTGCTCGGCATCACAGGTGGAAGATAAGCCATTTTCTCGTGAATTCCTTGCCCAGATTAAATTATGCTTCATAAAAAGTCCTGTGTTAATAAGCAGAAGTATTCTCCAACGCTGGAATCTTACATGATTTGCAAGTTCATCTACTTCAAAAGAATCCAAATCTAGTCCTGATTTTATAAAAGGCCTTTTGTTATTTTGCTATTTGCTATTCTGTTAATTCATACACTCAATAATTCAGATGTTCCTAAACGGATGCCACAAAAATTTAATTATATGACCACAGAGATCTTTATAATGAACGATCGAGATGTTTTCATCAAGTTGCTGCATGGGATGCTACTATAAGATTGAAAATTAGCACCATGAGGAAAGTTTCATTTTTCAACAGGACTTTTAAAAATATTATAACTAGAAACGGCACCTAGAGATAGAGACAGGAAGTGGGGTCCCTACTCTGGAAGCAGGTTCCATCAGCGGCTCAGGTGGCAGTGGGAGAAGCAGGGATGGGTTTTAAAAATGCCAAATGGACTGCTCTGGCTTTATCCTATTCCCCTGATCCTCCCCCAAATCTCTCAGGAGGGAAAAATGGTCCCCATTCGAGTTACAAAGTCAGAATAGAAGGGAGAGACGCAGGCTCTGGGGGTGGCCCTGTGTGAGGTGGGGGAGGGGCGGGCAGGCAAGCAGCAGTGATCACTTTGGAGATTATGAATGTATCACTGTGGACCGAACAAAATCCAGATAACCAGAGGTCTGTGCCCAGTTCAAGGACAGTAGTGCTCTGCCACTTGAGGGAGATTTAAGATCTAGAAGCACATTGAAAACTGGAGAGAGAGTTAAGAGATGGTGTTCAACTCCCCTGTCTTGCTTCACGTGCACTCGGAGACTCGGGCATGTCACCTGGACTCCTCCTCTAATCTGAAAAAGCAGCCTGAAGTGCAGTCTTTGCAGCTCCCTGAGAGTATGTCACCCAGACTAAGTACTTCTGCATCTATCTCAGAACACAGCGTCTATAATCCTGGAATGAAAACTACGTCCATATGTTCAGACGATACTAGGACTTCTTTTAAATTTCAAATATTCTCTCATTAGCAGGCTATTTTTTATTCCATAGCTGCTTTACTGATTTTCCCCTTGTTTCTAGGCACATAATATTCATCCTCAATCGTATCATTATCAACTATTTCATACAACTTTGGGCAACTTAAAGACACATTTTCAACTCCCAGTTAAAATTTCTGATCACTGATTTAAATATATCAAACAGCCATGGTATACTGAAATTGAAAACTTCAATACTGTCAAAACAGCAGTTCCTGCAAAGTGACAACACGGCAATGAAACAGATGTGTGTAAACACCCATGTTGTATGAGCTTGTGATTGACAGATGTAAAGCCAGTCAGATCTACCAAGAACCCCAAGAACGCACAGCCAGAGCTTGTTCATACTGTTCACCTCATGGAAAACTCCGGTTCCTCCGGTAAGTCCAGCAAACCTGTCTTCCTCCCAACCACTACCCACCCTCAGTTTTAACTAGCCCGTCTGGTAACCCCCTAGATCTTGGTCAGAGTCCCCACCGTAACACCAGTCATCATCTGTGGTGGTTGCTTGCACGTTTGTCTCCTCTCCTAGCTCACGAGTGCGCCAAGGGCAGGGTCTGTGATTTGTCTGGCTTTGGGTCTGGCACGCTGGCTGCCAGTAATGGGTGTGAAGTAAAGATCTGCAGGTGACCGAAGACAGGTTAGCTCTCTTGAACAACAATAAATTGTCATATATATATATAATACATAATACATGCATAATATAATACATATGTATTATACATACATATATGTGTCCATATATATGTATATATAAAAACAAAAGTCAGAAAAGTACTTGTGAAAACTCTGGATTAGTAATAAATGAAAAAATAGGATTACTAATCACTGCCCCTTCCCTCAAAAGGCAAGGCAATCTGATACAGGAAACAAATATTGAATATCCATTTTTCTTAAAATATTCTATGAAAATTCCACCCTTCAACTATATCTTTGAGACAACAAATTGTCCATCAAATCATAAACCAGAAATTAAGCATTATACATGCTAACCACATAAATATAAAGGAGAGCTCTAAGCAGATAAATAAGCATGCTATTTGTAAAATGTTTGAAGAGATTTGTAACTTTCCACTTTTAAACTCTAATGCTATGCATTATTTTCTCAAAGTATAGATCCAGTAACACACTTCAATATTACTGACAAGTATTTAATTAAATCTACTTCACCGCCATCCCTACGAAGTGCCGCCTGCTGACACACATCACACAAAGTGACAGAGGGGCTGCCGGGGCTTGTCCACCAGGAGCACCAGAGCAGACAGACGTGCTTCCAGGCGAAGGGTCTCTCCTGACGACTGACTCACGCAGCTTTATCCTCACACTTCAAACGTACGCCTGTCTTTTCAAAGATAAACATTTACACAGCCTTGGTTGACTGATTCTTGCAGCTGACTTTGTAAATAAATGAACAGGAAAAAATTTCCCCCAAAGCCTGGCTACAGATAATAAAAAGGGCTTGAGGGGGCTTGTGAAGGAAAAGAACTCACTCTGTAACGTGTGTGCTCCGGTCAGTTTGGGTTATGTTAATTTATGGATGTAAATGCAAGCAAACCTGTTAATTATTTAAACAAAAGGTTGTGCGTTTTCAGAGCCTGAAGTGATTAATAATTAGTTCAGACAGGTTACATATTACAGAGGAACATAGCCACTGACCAGTTCCAGGACCATAAAAATAATAAAGCTACTTCAAGAAGATAGATGTATCATTCAAATGTGATTTTTCTTTTCTTCTTTCAAATGTGGCTCCATTATGGAGGTAAGAATAAAAAGTAATATTTTGGTTTCCAGAAAATACAAAAGTTACACATTTTGTGCTCTCTGAAATTATCATTTCACTATGAAAGTTGTGGTGCTTGGGCAACAAATATGGAAAGAAGAACTAAGAAAATCTGATCAAAGTTGGTGAGGCTGAATAGAAGTCTATAACCTACAGACAACCATAGGGACCTGGAGAGATGAACTTTAATAGGTAACTGTACATCTGACCCCTACATACTCATTTATCACCACTTTGGAATTGTATATAATTTTAAAAAATACTTTTCTGAGACAAAGGACAACTTTGTTAGGTGAAAAAATTGTTAAAAACTCAAAGGAAATCTTAGAAAAGAGAGAGAGAAAAGAAACTAGGATTTGTTTCCTCCTACATGTTAGGTGACTGGGCCGGGGGTGCTACACATTTGTAGGTCCATGCCCTGCAAGTCTGTGACACAGGAGCTGTTAAAACTCCAGTTTTACAAATGAAATAACCATGACTCAGGGAGGTTGGTTACTTTACCTAAGGTCACACAGTCAGTAAGTGGTGGAGCTAACATGTAAACTTTAGTCTGTCTTATGCTTCCCCAAACTGTTTACCTAAATCATGTATTTATTGTCAAGAACTTAAAGAGTTGGTTTCCTAAAACTACATAGGTTCGCAACAAAATAAAGGCAACACATCTAATTGAGGAAAGCATTATTCTAAGAATCAGGAAAGAAACCCTAATTCTAGGTCCTCCTTTTTTATCTATTTACTAAGCTATGTCCCGGAAAAATTAAAACAACCAGGCCGTAGGAACCTAAGATGAGTGGGTGGAGAAGGAGCAGGACATGGAACTCAGGTTGGTCTCTCTTACCTGTAAGTAAATGCTATGGACTGAATGTGGCCCCCAAATTCATATTCTGAATCCTGACATCCAGTGTGATAGGGATTGGGGGTGTAGCCTTTGGGAGGTGATCAGGTCACCAGCGCCAAGCCCTAATGAATGGGATCGATACTCTTATGGAAGAGGACCCCAGAGAGCTTGCGTGCCCCTCAGCCACAGGAGACCATGGTTAAAAGACCCATCTATGAACCAGGAAGTGGGCTCCATCTATGAACCAGGAAGTGGGCTCCATCATATACCAAACCTGCCAGCATCTTCACCTGGAACCTCCCAGCCTCTAGAACTGTAAGAAGTAAATTTCTGTCATTTATGAGCTCCCCAGTCTCTGGTATTTTGTTATAGCAGCTGGAACAAATTAACACAGTATAACTTCCAGCAATTGAATTGATTCTGATTCCATAGTCTTAAAAATAACAGAGTAACAAACTTGTATCATTCTAAAAGTATAACCAGAACCCAGATTTCTAAATTTTAAATCCAAAATATGCTTTGCCCTATTGTCTCTAATATTCTGAGCCACTGCTTCATTGTTATTTCAAGAGACATAGGACCCTCTTACATGCAAATGGGGGGAAAAGGTATTATACCAAAAATAAATGTAAATGATGTAAAGTTATTTCCCACATTCTCCCAAATTATTCATTACATGTAAATAGGATATATAACAACTTTGTGATAAAACCTGAAGCCTAATTTTTAAAATTTCCTCAATGACTAAAGTTCAAATTAATGTATTTTTTCTTATTCAGGGAATGACAGCTTTTAAATTCAAAAAGCTAAACCAACAACACTGATTGATTGATTGCAGGGGGAGGTAATTAGGTTTATTTATTAATATTATTATTTCTTCTTTAATGGAGGTACTGGGGATTGAACCCAGGACCTCATGCATGCTAAGTCTGCATTCTACCACTTGAGCTATACCTTCGCTCCTAAGACTTCCTAAAAACTTTAATAACTTCAACATCCTTTGACCCTGTGGGCTATAGAACATACCATATTGAAAAAGGGAGGCAACTTTGGGAGCTCTGATCAACATCAAGAAACTTTATCACCAGTACTTTGGAGCCAAGTGGCTTTTTATTTTCTTTCCTTAAAGAGAAAATAAAATACATATACTTCAACAAAAGTTCTTTTGAATTATGCAATTTGGTCTTTAGAGGAAAAAACCTAAGAAGCCAAAAAGTATGACCATAACCTAATTAAAAAAAAAATGTATAGTTTATAAGCATTTAGGAGTATACCATTTTCAAGGCTCAAAACCCCACTATGCCACTTATAGGACTTCCTAAATCAAACGACACACGTAAGTATTTTACAATCCTTTTTTGCATCCAACTACCTATGTTTTTAAATTCGACATCAGGGTTTCTGACTAAATCATCACAATTTTGGTTTAAGGGTTAAGACTTTCAACAACCACTGATCATTATTATTTTGAACTGTCTCTTGAAGTCAACGTTTAATTTCAAGTACTACTTGAAAATTATGCAGTTGTCAAAAATCCAGAAGACAGTACACTTTTCCTAATGGCATAGCTTGAGAAAATACACTCAGAAATGGTACTGTGTGAAATTAAATTGTAAAAATAATTAGGGTCAGCTAGGTGACCTACCACTGTATGGAAAGAATCTAGAAAATTGGAGTTAAATATACAAATTTATTTAAAAATAATCTACAATGATTTATATTCTATCCTATGCCATTTATACAGTGCTAAGATGTCTGAAATTTAAGCACTATTGTGAGCTTCCCAGTGAATGCCAATAACTGGTCAGAGTTTTCTCTAACTAAACTATTAAACCAACAGATTTTAACATGAATTTGTGGCTACATAAACACAACCTACATCTTATCAAAAATGAAGTTATTTTCTATACTGGTAATTATAACATTTTACTTTAAAAAGAAGTACATTGACTCAAAAACCATATAGACTTCCAGTGAACTTTTGCAGAATATCATAGTTAGATCAATAAAGATATTTGGAAACAGAGGGTAAAAAAGGGAAACGGAAAGTTTAAAAATGTTCATCTTCAATTTATTTCATACGTCACTGTTATCCCAGCTAATAAAATAATTAAAAACATGCAAGCAGCTGGTACTACAGCTAAACAGATGAACGTAATAGTCTGTGGTCATATGTGCTGGCAAGGGGCTTGCCTCTTTGGAGAGGAGGAGGTCAGCTACCCTTGGGGAGGGGAGTGGGGGAGAGGGAGCAGTCCCTCCACCAAAGGGCCAGGAGCTGCAGTCCCTAAGTTAAATGTCCACTGCCAGCTGTGCATCGGCAAACTCCTTTCACACCCAGCAATGGTCTTTAAGTTTTCATGGTTAAATAAGACCCGGAGAAAGCTCATTTCATCTAACAGAAAACATTAAA
This sequence comes from Camelus ferus, assembly GCF_009834535.1. Classification (NCBI taxonomy): domain Eukaryota; kingdom Metazoa; phylum Chordata; class Mammalia; order Artiodactyla; family Camelidae; genus Camelus; species Camelus ferus. The sequence goes on from NC_045727.1 coordinate 17,442,276, forward strand.
TGGGTCTTTAAAAAGCACAAGACAGGTTGCATAAACCAAGTTTTCTCAGTTTTTATGATCTTTCCACTTTAATGCAACATCTGCAAATGAGCTGGGTGATAAATAATCAAATTTTAACAAAAACTTCCACGACAAAATCTAGGCTATTATTACCCGGGCATCACGGAATGACCACACTGGTGCCTTAGGAGTTAAATGCAGCTGGGCTCTATCTGAATCAATGAAGCAAAACCACAAACCCGAAGTAAAACCTCCTAGCCTATGAACAACACGTCTGTGAGCGTGAGGCACATAAAGCTATGGTTAGGGTCCATCGATTGTAGATTTCAAAATTTGCCAAAATTCCAAAAACCCTCCTCTGAACTTACACCGGTCCTAACACAACTGCCCTCTCTCCCTGCTGCGCGTGTGCGTCTGTCACACGGGGAGCCTGGAACACAGGGCAGAGGCTGAGAGCGCCAAGCCTCACGTGGCACTCGTCTCAGCCCCCTCTCTGCTAACAGACAGCTGTTATTTTCCTGTAAGACGTTCTGGGCTTCAATCTTCCTTTTGGTGTCTAATTCTACAGTGCCTGAAGACAAGCGGTGGTGACGGTGATGATGGCATCGACCGGGAGACAAAACCAGCTCATACTCACTCGGCATTTGCCACACGGCATTATCCAGCATTAACTCCTTGAAGCAAGTGTGATTTCTCACCCTCACGCCCGAAGTGAGGAAACTAAGACTTGTCCAAAGTCTCTGGGGTCAGACATGCACCAACTCACTATGTCTACATATTATTACCAAACGAAAACTGAAACAACAAAAAGCAGACTGTGCCGTTTTAAAACTGACCATGTGAGACCACAATAATGTAAGCAAATAATGGAAAGAACACAGATTTAGGGGACGAATTCAAGACTGGATTCAAAAGCTAATAAAGCCTCAGCCTATACCAGGGTGCACACAGAGATGACGGCAAAAAGTTGCCACTTTCCATGAGGGGAACACAAAGAACTACAAATAGTAACGCATGGTTTTGCATTCAGATTTTCAAAAGGCTTCATCTTACACAATTCTACCGCAGTCTTTAAAACAGCTGTGACAAGGAAGCAGGCTGGACACTATGATGTCCACTTTACAGATGACAGAGCAAAGCCAGTCACTAGCGCAGACACAAGCAGAGGCAGCTCGAGGGTGTCGGGGCCCAGCCCACAGCCAGAGCTGTCTGTGAAGGAAGGTCCGGATTTCTGAGGCGGTTTGAATAGTACAAACGTAGATCTGTCAGGCTGAAGGACGTTGGGGGCTGGAACATTCGTATTTTTCTAATAACCTATTTCTGGTTGATTTAAAAGAGCTATGATAGTAACAAAAAATTTTCATTTTCAAAACTGAATTTCACTGACACTTCTTATGGCCATGTTAGTGTGATTCTGCAACAGTTCCTGGCTTTCACTGGTTGACCTTATATGAAAATATGCCCCAGAGCTGTGCTGCCATGAATTCTGCATTTAAGCCAAGTGTCAGAGTCACAAGTAAGCTCAGTATGTTGTAAGAGCTTTTGCCCACTGAGTAGAAAAATATTCATTTCACACCTTAAATGCTGTACTACTACTTAATAACAGCACTGGCCTGCCAACGATTAAAAGCTCATTTTTATATACTGTACGACTTGAGCTTTTTATCTTGCCATTTTAATTACCACAATAAATTAGTATCTTAACATTACAACACTGAGAGGCATTGATTAAAACTATTAGTTAACAACATTAGTATTCATTGTGCAAAGTTGTATTAGGAGTTTGTTTCAAAGTACAATTATCATTCAGTAATACTACGCTACTATAATCTTCAAACTACTCAAGAAAACGAACTACAAGACAATACTGTGCCTTCACATTGACATATTTCTCTTCACTTTATATTATGTCCATTATTTATTATAATTAGCTAAACTACAAATGTATTTGTGAAATATAATTTACCAACAAAATTTATATATACATGAGGATTTTCCTTCCTTTGCAATACATCTTTATTTTCCTTTTGTCTTGGGCTTTTTTAAATTGTATTTATATCTAATGCTATTTCCACCATGTATTTCACATATTATCACATTCGCATTCCTCAGTTACATACCAAACATGAGTATTTATTTAAATACCTCTTAAATTCACATTTTGTTGCTGTTGGGATCAACATGCTGAGATAGAGGATTCCACCTATTATTTAATATGTCAAATTCCAAGCTTTCTACTGCACTTCAGTACTAAGAGAGGGATCTGGAGCACTCTAACCCTTACCAGGTGGGACGGGTGCAGAAAACGTAATGACAACATACGAGCTTTACTGCCACAATACCCTTCTACAATACCACGGGAACATAGGCTTTTTGTAACTCCCGTGACACTTGAATCACTGATTATTTCGAAAGACCCCAACTGGCATAAAATAAAGATGTCAAGCATCTCAATTACCATCTCATTTCTGGAATTCATAAACAAATTGTAAAAACCTTCACAATCACTGCATTCTTGTTAGGTGCTTCCTGTGTATAAGGCCCTACTGTGGATGTTAAAAGCTTGCCTGGGAGCTGAAGAAACAAATGATACACTTCCAATCAGGGATACAGAATATGTAGTCAAGAATATAAAGAACCTAACCACAAATTCCATCTTTATGATACAAAAGAAGGGATTACAGCTTAGTATTTGAATGTTTCCAAGTGAAGAGTGGTTCCTGCATAGATTTTAGAGCGTCAGTGCACAAGAATCAGAACTTATTAACCCTAAGGACAACGCACTCCAATCAAAGGATTTCTTCAAGAATCTGCACTGCTACCTACAATGCCAAAAGGTATTATTATTTGATCTGTACTTTATTCTCCCTAAAAAAACACTGCCCAGTTCTTATATCACTCTGGTTCAGTAGATGGATTTCTAATACTACTGGAAATACTTTAATCTTTCCACTTCCTAGGTTTCCCTATTAAGAAGATACAAAATCCAAAAACATTTACTCAAGCAAATTCAAGTTACATAGAGAATATTAACAAATGACTAGATAAGATGCATGTTTTCTTAATTAGTGTATCCTTTTTAAAAATTGCTAATTGAGATATAACTGCCCTGTTTGTTGAGTGAAACGGGGTATTAACAAACAGCCCTTAACATAAGCATGGATTACATTTCAGACTCTCTCAGATGCTCATAAGCAGGTACTCTGAATTACTGGGAAACGTAGGCAATCAAAGGAAGCCTTTAGTATCATAAGAGATATACTGGAAAAGCAAAAATAAAAATGAATTATGATGAAGCTTAATACTACACGTGCATTCATTCCAATTATCTTGCTATAGGATAACAAGATATTTACAGTGAGTCCATTTACTCAAGAACTAAGAATGGTTATATTTTCCTCTACTCAATCAGCTTGCAGAACAACTGTGTATCACAATATTGTTTGCATTTGTCATATTAAAAGCACAGATTACAGGTCCTCACAACTCTGAGATTAGAATCCTGTAAGATTAGGCATCTTGTACATTATCTTATAATATTATGTATCTGTGTATTCATTACCTACCTGTAGGAATTAGAAGTCCCATCAGAATCTAACGTAGAACTTGCTCTTCTTCCATTTTTGTTTGAAATCTCCTGGGAAAAAAATTCTGAAACACTGAAATAATGGAGATTATGAAACTGCGTATTTCAGCTGAAAAGTTACTATGATAGGTCTACGCAGTACGCCGAGTCCAGAAACATATACCCTTTACCCTCCCCCAAATATCTTTTGTAATCAGAAAGCTTTAAGGAAAAAATTCATTTTGATGCTAAAATATAGGCTATCACCACAAGTCCAACTTGGACAGGAGCACTACACCACGGTCACTGCTAACAGGAACGAATGAAGTATATAGTATAGCCATTTTCTTCTGAATAGCAGACAAAACCAGAATTTATAAACCATTTAATCACACACTAATGTTTACAAACAAAGCACAGCTTTTTTAAAAGACATTTTTATTGATGTATAATCATTTTACAATGTTGTGTCAAATTCCAGTGTAGAGCACAATTTTTCAGTTACACATAAACATATATATAGTCACTGTCACATTTTTTTCTCTGTGAGCTACCATAAGATCTTGTATATATTTCCCTGTGCTATACAGTATAATCTTGTTTATCTATTCCACAGTTTTGAAATCCCAGTGTATCCCTTCCCACCCCCCCACCCCCTTGGGAACCACAAATTTGTATTCTATGTCTATGAATCTGTTTCTGTTTTGTATTTATGCTTTGTTTTTTTTAGATTCCACATATGAGTGATCTCATATGATATTTTTCTTTCTCTTTCTGGCTTACTTCACTTAGAATGACATTCTCCAGGAGCATCCATGTTGCTGCAAATGGTGGTATGTTGTCAGTTTTTATGGCTGAGTAGTATTCCATTGTATAAATATACCACATCTTCTTTATCCAGTCACCTGTTGATGGACATATAGGCTGTTTCCATGTCTTGGCTATTGTAAATAGTGCTGCTATGAACATTGGGGTGCAGGTGTCATCCTGAAGTAGGGTTCCTTCTGGATATAAGCCCAGGAGCAGGATTCCTGAGTCATACGGTAAGTCTATTCCTAGTCTTTTGAGGAATCTCCATACTGTTTTCCACAGTGGCTGCACCAAACTGCATTCCCACCAGCAGTGTAGGAGGGTTCCCTTTTCTCCACAGCCTCTCTAGCATTTGTCATTTGCAGATTTTTGAATGATGGACATTCTGACTGATGTGAGGTGATACCTCATCGTAGTTTTGATTTGCATTTCTCTGATAATTAGTGATATTGAGCATTTTTTCATGTGCCTATTGATCATTTGTATGTCTTCCTTGGAGAATTGCTTGTTTAGGTCTTCTGCCCAGTTTTGGATTGGGTCACAGAGCACAACTTTTATCAGTGACCAAGTCACCCATCCTGTCCACTGCTGGGGTCGAAAGTGAGCAGGCAAAGAGCAGACCTGGAATGTTTCCCTGGCCCGGCCCTCCACGCTCTAGGAACGTGGCCAGCAGACAGGGAGAACAAAGAGCTGCCTGGAGAGATGGTGATCAACAGTGCCTTCCAGTGAGTTTTTAATACACCTTCATAATCTTCCCCAAACTTTTATGTCTTAACTGTGGGCAAAAGTTCAGCAGTTTAAAAAAATGAAAAAAAAAAAAAAAAAACCCCAGAAATCAAACAGCAACTCAGCATCAAAAGGTTATTTCTGCCTCATGCAGTAGTATCAAACTTCTGGGAAAAAACATTTGCACTCGAGCTTATTCAAAAAATTAGACTGAGAACAAATTCTACCTATCAGTTCAAAGATCACAGAGTAAAAATACATTTTCTAAAGAAGTTAAAAACATGCTTACCAATGACATAAAATATTCTTATTGAAAGAAATATAACTTTAGCTTAAATTTTAAAATATGTACTTCAAAGTGTACTTTTTATGAAACCATAGTGTGCTACTACTAAACATACCATTTATTCTTAGAAACAGATTAAAAAGACCAGATTCTGATTACATTTTATACTAATTCCTGTTATGTAACTTTCAAACATCAGGTTATATTCACTTTTATGATATTTAAAGCCTAATAACTTAATGATTTCTTTAATTTTAACTTATACTTTTAATCCATTCTGAACATTCTAAGATACCACTGGAGGTCATCACAGTGGTCTTGTTAAGTCAAACAGCAATTACACAGTTTTCAGTTTAGAGATGAGATTATTTTTAATTACTGAATACAGCACTTAAGGTACCATACTTATATGATTATGCTGCTCATTAAATGGTTATTGAAAGCTAAAATGTAATTTTAATGACAGTTGCCTATTTTTCTTTGCACATTTTATAGTCGACAGATTAATCAAGAATGTTGGTTCTCTTCAAAATCTTTGCAGCTGCACCCAAAGTGTTTAGAAGAAAGAGAACTGGTCTGAACCCATTTGATTAACTTTTAAGTCTACTCTTTCTTCAAAATGTACTTTGAGGTTTTTTTTTTTATTAAACAAAAATCCTGAAATTGATTACAGTATTGGAAAATGTTGCCAAATTCTATAGAAGAAAAGAATCCAAAACACTTAAATGTTTAAGAACAACCTCACTGAATGTATTTTCTTAATTCTTGGAAAATATGGGTACCATAAGATAACTCAAACAACATAACATATTTCATTTTCCTTTTTAAAAAATTAATGGTGTTATCATAAAGAAATGAAACAGATTTAAGGAAAAATAGTCTCTGTCTTGCTAAGTGAAAATTTCCTACAACACATGTTACTTAACAGCTTGCAGACATTTCCTGTGAAACTTTCCATAATCAGCACAGAGTAAGTACTATATCATACGTTTAAAATATGAGCTTTCATTCTCCTTAAAACTAAAGAGTATGATTACTTAAATACACAAAAATCTCACCAACACAGTATCTCTTGCCCTCTGCTGATATTTATCATATCAACTATAAAATATTTCAAAATTAGGAGACTTCCAGTTTTTAAACAACTAGGTTTTGCCATCAAAATATATTACAAAGGTTTTCTTCATTTTATACCTGTTTGGAAATGAATATATCACATTGAATGTAAACTGCAAAGATGATAATAAGGGAAAAAAGCAGTTTTACTTTCTCAAAAACATATTGAATAAGGAATGCAATTGTTACTCTGAACAATATTACAAGATTTCAGAGTTTGCTATACGGGGAAAAGGTAATAAAGTTTAAGTGGGAAAAACTGCTTTGTTCCTTCAATCCTCTAGTTGAAATTAATTATAGCAAATGTTTATGAAAACATGTTATAAATTCTTATAAATTCTTAATTTTAATATGGATGATTACAGACTCTTATTTTGGACGGAAACTATCTGACAATTGAAAGGTTTACAAAAGAACAGTCAGAATTTGTAATCCTGGAAAACTGTATACACAGGGTGCTATGTCCTGTACAGATTTTCATTTTTGTGTGTGAAATACTCAGAGGGGCTTAAAATTGATATCTAGGAAAAATCAAAGACAAACACAAGGTCTCATTTTTCATTTAAGCTGTTATGCAATAAAAAGATATCTGTATCATGAGAAAAAATAACTAAGAATTAAAAACAAATGCTCCTTTACTATCTGGAGGTAAGTATAATACACCAAGTATTAATTTTATCAGAGATTTTAGTTAGTCTAATGCCAATATAGTCATAGAAAGGCGTGTGTGGTAATCCCCCAAAATAACAACAGAGGGTGCAAGAGAGTTTAATATGATGTGTTTAGTTGCTGTTCCGATTACTGAACCAAGTTGTCAACTGTAACTGTAACAAGGATGCATAGGTTGTTTTCAAATCTCTCTCTTGCTCACAACCCCCCCACACACACACACATTAGTAATCTCGCACAAAGACCTTTAAATGATCAAACAGCACAAATACTTAAAAATGTTTTAAGACAACAGTCTTTCACTTGCTTGAAAAATAATTTAACCATAGACTAAACTTTAAAAAGACAATTGTGATTTTAAAGGTAGTTGATATTTAACTTAAACTAACCAATAAAATAAACTGGATATATTTATTGAGTAATTTAAAATAAATAAACAAATTATATACAATATATAATACAAGTTTTATATGTCACTATGTATATGCATAACATTGTACAACATATACATTTATAGGAACAGTTCATCAATTACTTGTGACAACTACAGTTTGAATTTTACATAACACATTCATTTCTCATTAGTTCGTAACTTTGTAAAATGAGTTCATAACATTCACAATGAAAGTAAGCTGGCTGATTTGAAAAAAAAAATGCTTGTAGTTATATTATTTTTAATGAAGCCACAAAGAGCATAGTATTTTCCATTAGTAATTCCCAAAATACATGTATCTAACTTGCTAAGCCTCTAATATGTATAATGGTGACTTAAACTTCAAAAATAGGATAAATTAAATTTGGACTCCTTTGCAGTGTTTACTGCAGTCATGTCTAGCTAAGGGCATTTACAGTATCTATCTGTGCATGTTGAAATCACGTTAAATGAAGGTTTACAATAGATTTCTATAGTGCTTTTCATACACAAACATCTGCTTCCTGAAGGGAGAACAAGATTTTAGACTAGGTGAGGTTAAAAACAGCTAGAATAATGCTATAATTATATATATAACATATATATATATAATTAAACACATCTACTTAACTGTACCTTCACTTTACACATAAAAAAAACCAAGTTTAAAAGTATGTCACACTAGATATGAGTTCTGAGAAGTACTACATAATAAAAAAAGGTTGATCTCTGAATTTAGAGAAATGTCATCAAGTGTGTGTGATAAATATTTAATAGTAAGAGGAAGAAATATTTTATTCAAACTAAGTTGAAAACAAAGCTATAGGTAGCCATATTTTAGCTGTGACAGGGTAATAAGGCATAAATGAATAGTGTGAACACCTAAAACCTTTTGTCTTTGAATGAGGATTACTACTGAAATGTTTTAGATAAATTTAAAATCCCATTCAAAGTGAATGATGCAAAAAAATCTATCAATTAAGTATATTCATGTGTTGATACAGTTAAAGCAAAGCATAGTAAGTAACTCAGCATTGTCTATGAAGACAGTAGCCACAAAGGATACTTATTACCTTATTTTAGAAATCAGGTAAACAGCAGTCTCTCTGGGCTAATTATTTATGCTAAAAATCTAGGACCACCTATTAGGTGTAAGAGCCAGGGCTCAAGTACACACAAGAGATTTGTTTACTTAATAAGTCTTCCTGTCCTCTTAATTATTGTTAATATGTCTACATTCTAATTATGTAAAGGCCATATTTAGTTCTCTAATATTTTCAAGTTATTAACTAAGATAATGAAACTCAGATGTAAAACAAATACGTAAGATCAATTTTAAATAAGTAAAATTTCAAGTGGACAATTTTAATTTAGGAAGATAATACTGGTTACTTCTGTTCAATTATCAACAGAATTCTTCTTAAAAAGAAAGCAGAGTGACATCAGCCGAGTGGAAGAAAATACAGCTCCAAGTTCTCATCCTCCCGCAGAAACACTGAAAAACAGGAAGTCACTATCAGGACCATCTATCTAATAGCTCTGGAAAACAAATGAACAATGCACCAAGAAAAAGGCAACCTGAAAGCTCTGTGGGGCTTTGACTTGCTTGCTCTGCCCTCTCCCTAGCCAGAGTGTCAGCCGTCCTGAAGAAGGAAGCTAGTTCCCAGAGTGGGAGAACAGTACCTGGTTCCGGAGGGGGCAGAGCAGACTATATGTGCACAGTACTGTGTAAATCAATTCTCACTTGTTAGGAGCTACCTGAAGAACTCATACAAGACAAATGTTTCTTTTTCATCTAACTAAAAAAAAAAAAAGAAGAAGAAAAATAAGTAGATGGACATTGCTCTTGAAAACGCTGCAAGTCAAATTGAGAGCCAGCAGATGCCTGTGGCAAAAGGTTACAAATGAACATAAAACAGACCACCTAAGGCCTGGGAAAAAAAGCTAGTGAGAGTTTCTCTGAGAAACCAGCACATTCAAAAGCACCCACATATACACGGGAACGTAAAAGGCCTTGCACATGCCAGGACAAGATGCACGGTGATACAGAAATGGAGAAGACCAAAAGTTTCCACCTGAAGCTGACCACTAGGGTGAGTGCAAGCCTGGCGACATGATGAAGGCTGCTGCAGCACAGAGCCGATCTGCAAAGGCAAGGAGAGGTTCTGGGTTTTGTTGGTCTTTTAGCAACTGGCATTCAAAAATCTGTCAAAATTCTAGCTGAATACAACTTTAGAAATAAAGACTTCAGTGACTACGTATGTCAAAGAGTAAGTATTTGCAAAAAAAAAAAAAAAAACTCAGGAAAATAACTAAACAAATTGACTGAAACAATCTTCAAGAATATAAAAAAGCCAGCAAACCCTGGAGAAGGGGATAATCTGATTTCCAATATCAAGTCGTCAAGAAAAACAGTATCACGAAGCATACAGAGAAACAGGAAGCATGGCTCAGCAGCTCATCAAAGGAACAAAAGTAAATTGACAAACTATCCTTGAGAAATCTAAAAACTTGATTTACTGGACAAAGATGTTTAAACAGTTGTCTTAAGGATGTTCAAAGAGCAAAACAAAAACATGGACCAAAAAAGGAAACATGATGCAGAGAATAAATTAACAAAATGAGACAATCAATAAAGAGGTAGAAATTAAAGAGGAAATAGAATTTCTGGAGCTGAAAAATTCAATCACTGAATTGAAAAATTCACTAGAGGGTTCAACAACAGGTGGGAGAAGGCAGAAGACAAATAACAAACTTGAACATAGGACAATTGAAATGATAAAGTCTGAGAAGCAAAAAGAGGGGGAAAAATGAAGAAAAGTGAAGAGAGCCTAGGAGACCTGTGTGGCGCCATCAAGCACATTAACATGCATTATGAGAGTCTGAAAAGAAGGAAAGAAATAGAAAGAAAATTTGAAGAAATAATGGCCAAAAACTTCCCAAATTTGATGAAAGAAAAAAAATTTACAAACCCAAGAAGTGAAGTTAACTCTAGGTAGGATTAACTCAGCAACTTACATCCATTATAAGCAAACTGTTCAAAAACAAAAACAAAGAAACAGTCCTAAAAGGAACAATAAAGAAGTACTTTGTCACAACAGTCACAATAAGTAACTAGTAATCAGTAAGATTAATAGCAGATTCCTCATCAGACAACATGCAGCCAAAAGAGCAGGGTGATACACACATATTAAAGTGCTTTTTAAAAAAAGGCAATCAACCAACAATCTTATCTCTAACAAAATACTCCTTTGAAAATTAGTGAGAAGTTAGGATATTCCTAGAAACACGAAAGCTGAGACAAGACATGCTTTAAAGGAAAGCTAATGGCAATCTTTCAGATCAAAAGGAAAGAACAGTAGACAGTAACTCCAAGCTGTGGGAAGAAGTAAAGCTCTCTGGTAAAGGCAAATAACGTGAGCACGTGTAAAGCCACTATTATTGTATTTAAGCTTTGGAATGTCACACTTTGATTCCTACAGGATATAAAAAGTAAACAGAAAAAAACTGTAAGTTGATGCTACTGAGCAACAATGTATAAAAATGTAATTTGTGATACAACATAAAAAGGGAAAAGGACAGAGCAATATGGAAGCAGATCTTTCTGCAGAATTAAGTTTGGTTATCAACTTGAAGTAGATTGTTAGCAATTTAGAATTTACATGTAATCTCTATGATAACCACAAAGAACATACCTAAAAACATTACCCAGTAGGAATGAGAAGGGAACTCAAATGGTCACTACAAAAATAAACAGACAAGCCAACAAAAAAACACTAATGGGGGAAATGAGAGGAAATAGGGTCTAAAAGATACAGAAAACAATAGCAAAATGGCAGAAGTAAGTTCTTTCTTATCAGCAGTTACTTTAAATGTAACTGGATTAAAGTTTCCAATTAAAAGGCAGAGATGAGCAAAACTTAATTTAAAAACAGCATGATGCAACTGTATGCTGTCTGCAAGAGGCTCACTTAAGACACAAAGTAAAAGTATGGAAAAGATATTTCATGTAAAAATAACCCAATACAGAGATACTGTGGTACCAATATTAGACAAAACAGACGAAGTCAAAAACTGTTTCTTTTTTTTTTGACAAACAAGGACCTTTATATATTGATAAAAGTCAATCCATGAAGAAGATACAATGATTTCAAACATATATGCAGCAAACAACAGAACATGAAAATATATAAAGCAAATATCAACAGAACTGAAGGGAGAAATAGAAGGTTCTACCATAAAAGTTGCCAGAACATCTAGACAGATCAGCGAGAAAACCAAGGACTTGAACAAGGTTGTAAACCAACTAGACCTAACAGACATACATAAAACACTCCAGCTGACAACAAGAGAATATGCAATCTTCTCAGATGCACATGGAACATTCTCTAGGACATACCATATGTTAAGCCATACAACAAGTCTCAATATATTTAAAAAGACAAATCATACAAAATATCTCCTCTGACTACAACAGAATAAAGCGAGAAGTCAATTACTGAAGGAAAACTGGAAAATTCTCAAGTATAAGACATGTATCTATAGGTGGAAATATAGACAGATATATAAATAAGTGGGTACGGTCTGTATGACCACACACTGGTTGTAAATTTTAAGCGAAAAAAAAAGCCGACAATGATCTCTGATTAAACTTTGAAGTAATTTCCAGGAAAAAAACTTAAACAATTGGTAAAATTAAGCTGTCACATTTAGTGTAATGAAATTGCGAAGTAGAGGCATTACAGCATTGGGATTAAAGGCTACGGCTCAGGCAGGATGCACCTGAGTACATGCTCCACCCTTTACTTACCCTGTTACTTAATTGTTCAATAGCTGTTTCCTCATCTATAAAATGAGGATGCTAACAGTCTCTATCACAAAGCGTGGTTAGGAGGATTAGATAAGTGCAAATAAAGAGCTTAGTACAGCACATGGTACAATATAAGTCCTCAATAAATGTTAGTATCATTTTTATGAACATTTTAATCAATGAATGTGTTCAAAATACTGGCTCCAGTGAAGGAATACAAGTAGAAGTCTATTAGTTCTATGTAAAGAGAATAAACTTATTCATAATTTAAACAACTGAAAATTGCAACTATTCTTGGTGTTCTGCTTTTTAGAAGGTTTCCTAGATTACTGTGACAACCCAGAAGTCTTTCCCAGTACAAAATAATAAACTGTTATGGTGCTAAAAGTGACAATCTCTTGTTGAAGGCCATTTAATTTGCCCCAAAAAGAATGTCGTTTGTGCCATCATTTACAATGAACAATCAATGTAGCATAATCTTTGATCACATTTACCAGCGGTGGTAATGGACTGCTTGCTGTGAGCTACGCCAGTTCTGAACATGACCCTAACATGATCAGTCGCATCAATGGTTATTGGGAGAGGGTGCAGAAGGGAGATGCCAAGCAGAACACTGCTACTGGCCTGTGTGGTCCTCCTGGGGACCCCTTGCGTCTCAAAAGCGCCTTCCTACAAAAGAGCTACACAATGCCAAGGCTATATAACTCAGACAATGGCACAGTTATAGGAAGCAGATAAACAGCAAAATAGATTTTACAAAGAGCTTCCTCAGAAGTAAATGTGGACAAAGAACATCTGAAAATATTGCTTTAAAACTTGAAGAAAGAGTATCACGGCCAAGGATGATTATTACATGATTTGCCCTTTGACACACTTTTTCTCTTAACAAAAATACAAATAATAATTTGGTTTAAATTTTGACTAATATTTTTAGATTTTCTGCTATTTTTATGCAAGTTTTAATGAAATATCTCACATCTACATACGAACAGACAAACAGAAATACACAGTAGCTTTACAAAGAGAATCTAACTGATACCCAATGGAACTCTAAACCTGACATTAAATTACCTCTTCAGTGACCAAATAATATAGCAGAAATAATGAACATATTATTTACTAAATGAAATAAGAGTATACCTGCTACTGAAGTCCTACTTCACCTTCTATAAACTTTTCACAAAATAACTCATAGAATGTGTATTAATTATTCTTTCTTCAATATATAAAGGACGTATCTTTTTCTGTAACACAGATTCCTTTGAGCAACTCTCATTTCCACCATTGATTACAATCAATTCCAGACCCTTTAATGGATGTTCTAGAGCAGGGTTTGACAAACCATGGTGTGGGCCAGCCACATGGTGTATTAAATTTTACTGAAACAGAATCATGCCCATATGTTTATGTACTGAGGCTGCTTTTGTACTACAATGGAAGAGCTGGGTAGCCGAAACAGAGGTCATAAAGCAAACAAGCCTTAAATATATATTATACTGTCCTGTAAGAAAGTATTTTCTGACTCTTGGTCTACAATATATATATTTAATACATCAGAGCTGTCCTCAAACAATACTATACAGCCGTAAGTAATGCCAGGGCCTTAAAGGAGTATATTCCCAATTCTTCCCTCTCATCCTCTGCGTCACTGTCATCTTATATTTCACTATTACATATGCTGTAAACACACAATATATTGCTCCTATTTTTGTTTTAGACAGCCATATTTTTAATTAAAAAGAAAAATGGTTTTATTTTACTTTCATTCACTCCACTTCGTATGTCCTTTCTTTTCCTTGTACAAATTCAAGTTTCTTTGTCCTATTATGTTCGTTCTGACAATCCTCCTGTAACACCTCTTATAGGGGTGGTTTGCTAATAAATTCCAGTGCTTTTTGTATATCTAGAAAGTAGATATGTCTTTCCCATTTTCTTAAAAATATTTTTTCATCAAGTATAGAAATCTGGTTTGAGAAGGCAATTTTTGTTGTTGTTTTTTGTTTCCCTTTCAGCATATTAAAGATGTTACTCTGTCGTCTTCAGCTAGCATGATTTCTGAAGAGAAATTTGCTCTAATTCTTACCTAGTTCTTATATCTACATGTGATTTTTTTATTAGTTTTCTATTATTACTGTAAAATTTTTTTATGGTTGCCTTTAATTATTTATCTTTTGACTTTATCAGTTTGAATATAATGTGATCATGTTTTGAAATTACTTTTATTTATGTTTGTTCTCTGTGTTTTTTATGCTTTGTGTTCTCTGAGCTGCTTCGCTCTAGTTCGGTATCTGTCATTAATTTGCGGCAATTATCAACCATTATTTCTTCAACTGTTTCTTCTGAGATTCCAATTACATGTACCATTTGATATTGTTTCATACTTTTTAGGTGTTCTGTTTAATTCTTTTTTTTTTTTTTTTGGCTACACAAGAGACATTTATTAATGTTTTGTTTATTTACAGTTTTAACATAGCAAACCAAGGAGAATTACCACTTGGCAGAAAGCACATCACTCTACATTTGTAACACATTGGTCTCTGCTAACACCTTGTAAAAGCAAGGAATACAGTATGTTAGGGATCATCTCAAAAGTTCCAAGCTAATTCTTTCTTTGCTCCTAGTACCTAATCCCCTCCCTACTCCCAGCCCCTGTTCTAATCATCAGGAGACAAAAGAAAAAAAAGGGCAGGGTCTATAATCATACAGAAAGTGTCAAGAATTGCATTTTAGTAATTAGGCTGCATTTGTCCTTGTCCTTTCTATTTTATGCAGTGACAACACCTTTACAATCCCTTAGGCACACAACACAGAATAAGGTACTGCAAAATTAGAATACAGACTATGAAAAATTAATGCTTATTATTTACCAATTAAGAATATATTCTTGACCACACCATAAATGTATTTTGCACTATGACTTTGCTTCCAAGTGTTCACAGTACAATTAAATAAATTTCTACATTAATTTTAACAGCAAAATGGATTATGTGCAGAAATGCAGTCGTAACAAAAGTTTTAACTTTTGAGAAAACCACTTTTAAATGGCCAGCATTATACATATCTTACTCTAAAATATTTAATTCCAAATTCATTTTTGAGATGGAGGATGAATAAAGCAAGATTGCCCCCTACTGACTACAGGGACAAGGCTCATGCTATTTAAAATGACTACAAACAATAGATAAGGCATTATTAATACATCACAGACTTGATTGTGAGAGCTTTTTCAAACATTAACCACTAATGATTCAATGATTACAGAATTTTGCATTAGCTATTAAAATTTTACACCTAGAACAAATAGAAATGATCTTTTTCGACAGTACATTATTTTTTTAAAGCAGGTAATTATTCCTCTGTGTTCTGCATCTTGATTCACTTCCTGCAGGTGTTCTCTTGCTTCTTGAGAGAGAATTCATAAATGCAGGAAGGCCTCTGCCAGAAAACATCTTTAACAAATAAAGAGAACTCTGGTCCTGGGGAGATTTGAGAAGGTATCTGGCATCTTCCGAACTTTTGCATAATTGATAAATTCTCTGAGAAACAGGAGAAAGCCTAAAACCAGGAACACCCACCAGAGCCAATACTGACCATCAAAATATCCAGGGAAATAGGTGGAAGACCTGACAATCAGGATCCACTTGATCAGAGAGAGACCAAATCCTGAAATGGCCCCATACCTTCCTGCGGCTGAAGTGGTCAGGCAAAAAGACAGGAAAAACCCAATCCAGTTAAAGAGGAATGCCATGAAAAAAGTTAACATGAAAATCCCATCGTTTCCTATCCTCATCTGGTCAGGATCATCAAAATCACCCCGACCCACAAAATCCTCATCTCTTCCAGGTACCAAAGGGTTCTCTCGGCTTCATCATAACTGGGCAGTGTGGTAGCCACATTGTAAGAGGGAGGCTTTGGAAACCCAGACTCACCTTTGTAGTCAAAATATGCTGCACTCTCTGCGGAGATGCTGCTGTAAGGTGGAGGAGCGTCCCCCGCAGCCTGCTGCGGCTCTCCAGACTCCTCTTCATTCTGCAGCTGCTGGTACCGGCTGCGGCTGCCGGAGGCCGGCTAGACCGCCTCCAGCGCCGCCAACGCCATGGCGCAGCCGGTCCCAGGGAAGGAGGGCGAGCAAGCGAGCGAGCGAGCTGAAGGGGCGCGGGCGCTGAGGCCTGGGGGCGCCGGGACGCTGGCGGGGACGCGCCTCGGGTGGGTCTCAGTGGCCGCCGCTGCTGCTGGGCCAGCCGTGCTCCGCGGGCTGTCTGCTTAATTATTTCTCTTTGTTTCAATTTGGTCATTTCTATTGATATATTTCCGTTTGTTGATTCTTTTTTTTTTTTTTTTTTTTTGCTTTGTCAACTCTACTGGTGACCCTTGTCATAGACATTCTCTATTTCTGTTACTGTGTTTTTTATTTCTAGGATTTCAATTCAGTTTGTCGGTATAATTTTCATCTCTCTGCTGAAATTAACCATCTAATCTTGCATGTTGACCAGCTTTTCTACTAGAGCATCTAACATCATTATTTAAATTTCCTTGTGAGATAGAGCTAACATAACTGTGCCTGACTCCGATGAGTACTTTGTCTCCTTTGTGTGTGTGTGTGTGTGTGTATGTGTGTTTTGGGTCCTTTTCCCTTTCATATGCTTTTTAATTTTTTGTTGAAGTTCTTATGAATTACTGTCATCAGGTATACGGTAGTAGACACTAAGGTAGTTTTTATGCTTAGAAATGAGTACAAACTTCTAGACCTTCCAGAACTCTAGCACAGGGGTTTGAGTTAACCCAATAAGGAGTTGAGCTAGGTTTGAAGTTTACTGTTGCTATGGTTACACTTGGGAACCATAGGCTATAAATTCCTCTGTACCGTTTTAGGGATGCGGGATTTAGTTTGCCAAAGGTTTTTTTTATTATTATTATTATTCTCATAACTGTTCCATACTCAGTCTTAAGACTCTGTGTTCCAAAAAGGCCTGTCTCTAGCAAGTTACTTATTATTTGACACTTGTTATCCTGGCAACAGGGAGCGAAAAATGGAGGAGAGTGTTCTTTGATCCTCCAATTAAGTCTTAGTCTTGGTTGAGCACTGTGTCCCTAGGTCTCATGTGTATGCCTCTCCTCAGTGATCCTTCCCCTTGCCTGGTATAGTTCTGGCTTCTGTAGATATTCTTGCCTCTGCCCTGAGGGTTGAGGCTTATTATTTTTTTCCCCTGTTCCTAATCCTTAGCTTCAGAGAAACTCCACTGGTGCCCTAGGGCAACAGTAGTTATTTCAGCTTCTCAACAGAGTTTAGTTTTGTTCCATAGAAGAGGGAGAAGAGTCCAGATGGAGTTTATTGCTCCTCTTGTTATGGCTGCTGTGCCCCTACC
The DNA here is from genome assembly GCF_009834535.1 of Camelus ferus. Taxonomy (NCBI): domain Eukaryota; kingdom Metazoa; phylum Chordata; class Mammalia; order Artiodactyla; family Camelidae; genus Camelus; species Camelus ferus. The sequence continues at coordinate 17,460,036 of NC_045727.1, forward strand.
CTAGTTCTTCACCACATGGGAGATTTTCTTTGGCTGATGGGGTTCATGAAGAAAAATGCACACAAGAGGTTGTGGAGTCTTCCTATTTTTGTGCCTTTCAGTGGCTTCACTTCTCACTGGTACACACCTGCTTCCATCATTCAACAGCCATTTTAGTTGAACTCTTTATACAGGTGTCTGGCTGAGTCTGGCCCTGGTAAGTTAATACTTGCACCCTGCCTCCCTCTGCAAGAGAAAAATCTGTGTCTCCCTAGACTCTGGACCAGGTCTTTGCCTTGTACCTTCAGCACTCAGTGGGGTCAAGAAAAGTAGTGAACTTGCTGTTTGTCCAGCTTTTTACTGTTGTAAGGTTGTAAATGATTTTTTCCACCTTCCTCCACCTTGATCAGAAAACAGAAGCCATTGCAACTATTTCTATTTAACTCCGCATGTTATGATTTTCAAAGCTTACCCTCGTAAGTTTTGACTTAAGCTCACTCACTCATCAAATGTCCACCTAAAGCTTACTATGTGGCAGGCATGGGAGCAGAAGCTGATGACTTCATTCTGCCAAAGTTAAGCAGCTAACTACTATCTGTCATAGAAATGCCCCACCAAGACCAGCTGCCCCAACCTCTAACCTTAAGGGTAAGTATGCATGGGTCACGGAAAAAGATTCCATGATTATATTTACATGCAGTTAGGTTTAGACAAATATTGTACTTTAATTCAAACAACTTAAAACACTTCTGTGTGGTGCTACAGAGAGTATAGATATGAGTAAGATAAAATACTTTATCTCCTGTCTCTGTATGACTTGCATATAGAGAATAGCTCAAACATTTAAAAAAGACTGTGGAGCAACTTTACTCCTCAGTTTTATGTGCTTAGGAGCATTTTAAGGCGTGGCTAAGTGATTAAGACTCACTATTCACAGGTAGCAGGTTGATGAATTGAAGGCAAAAATGCCTTAGAAAAATAATGGAGTTTTCTTTGCAAAATTAATCCTGTAAGTTTACAGCAAACAGCAGTCAAGGTCAGGATTAAAGAAAATAACCCAGGAGGATATATCATTTATTTTATATTATATTATGTTATATTACATCATATCATATCATATCATATCATATCATATCATATCATATCATATCATATCATATTATAGGAATTTACTGCATGGAATTGAGGGCAGCCTTCATGGAATGTGGTCTGTTTGTCTCTGTACCTCTAGGGCTCTAATGGCAAGTACTCAGCCTTAAATCCTGAAGGCTGAGTTTTTCAGTACATCTGATTTTCCTGAAGGCAGATATTTCAAGCCAATTCTGTTCATATAAGAAATTAAAGTATATGTACCAATTAATGAATGTGTTTTATGTGGAGCCAAAAAAAACCCCAGAATCTGTGAGAAGATCAGATATTTGTGAGAGACTAAAAACTACAGTCTCTACACGTAAGAAAAAGTACCTGGGAAGTCAAGGTTTCAGAACAGAAGTTGACAAGGAAAATGCCATAGTTTTATGAAAGGAAACTAGGAAGATGCTGCTTTAAATGGCTTCAAAGTCTTTTAACTTGATACATTCATCCTTCCACACCTCTGGAGATAACTATTGGGAACATTATGGTTTTCTAAAACAACTGCTCCTTCTGTAGCTAATCCTCAAACGGTTATTACTAATATTTACTGCTTTCCATTTCCCTGTCACAGATTAAGTTATTCCCTAGGGATGCCAGCATCGTGAGTCACATCACACCCAAGGCTGGATCTGGTCTCTGTCATTTTGCCTCTCTAATATGGCCATTCCTACTATGCCATGTATTTTACATAGATCTTATCATTTGAATCTCAAGAGGTAATGTTTTAAAATTTTTCCAGTTCTAAGTATATATTCCCCACTATTTCATTTCAGTATATATTATGAAAGAACAGAAGATTATGAATTGTTTAAATACCACTTAAATATCAACTCATGGGGCTACAAAAGTTAAGTAAAAGAAAAGATACTACACAGCAAGGTTGGTAATCATACAATAACAAAAATTTGCTTCAGTATAATAGTGGGTCAAAGAGATTACTACACCAGCACATGTATGATTCAATCTTTGATTTAAAAAAGCACTGTAACTTTGAGTTATAAAAAGCTCTGAGAACTGGAAACAGAAATGCAGTCTAGGATAGATTATTCAGACTAATATAGAAGCCTTGGCATGAATAAGGAGAGAACTGTGGTCGACCCACAGAACAGTTGGATTATGAACCAGAATATGCAAATCAGGTAACTACGATAATTATTAAAATGTTAACTTGCAAATAAAGCACAGAAAGTAACATTCTACAGTAGGCTGATTCAAGCACAGTACAGGACAAGACTGTATGATTAGAAGTAGACGTACTTTATGAGATGTTATTTCTCCGAGGCATGTTAGTACCAAAGCAGTAATGCAAGCACAGTCTGACTTCTAGTTTCAGTTAGGGTAAGTGTCCATGACTTCTCTGCACATACGCACACAGGCAGCGGGAGCACACACCCACACAGACCTTTCCTCACATTTCCAGCGGTTTCTGTATAACTGGGTTTCATGTATTTACAGTAGGTTTCTCTCAAATCCCAGACTTGCAAGTTCCCACTCTTCCACCTCTGCTGGGTAGTTCCTGAGCTGTGCCGGTTTACTCACTGCCCACAGTGCTTTCAAGCTGCTCACACGGCTGGTTCTCCATCTGCAAAGCCACCACACTCTGCCTTCACAGCCTAACCTGCGGACTGCTGCCGCTCAAAGGATGCGTTGTCTGCTTTCGTTTTCTCCCTTAATAGTTCTAAAAATAACTATCAGAATAATCTTCACATAAATAACCATGTTTATCAAGGTAAGACGTAAGTCAAGGGCTTACAATGCTCTGTGTGTGCGTGTGTATGTGGTTTTACCTGATGACTATTCAAGTCTAAACTCCCAACCAAAGAATCAAAGGTCCTGGGAAGTGGTTTCCTATCTTGCTTCACTCCCAGTTCTAGAATCCCAATGTTCTAGAAGGAACTTTGTTTTTCATCACACTTACTGCTTCATTTTATACAGTCCTTTCAATTTGTCCTGTCTATGCTTTGAATTTCTGCTTTATTGATTCTGTTCTTTACTGCCTTTAATGGGTATTTCATTTCAGCTATTATATTTTAATTTCTTTCCAGCTCCCTCATCTTTTCCTATATTCCAGCCAGATTTCTTTCACCTCAGTATTTTAGCATCTTTCATGCTTCGTTTCAAAAGAACGTGTATGCTTATTGAAAATATTTTAACAAGAGTTACTTCTTTTTCCTAGATTTAAGTCTTTTGCACAAATACGTCTTTTCTCTGTCCCCTAAGAACAGTGTTCTCCTGATTTTGCACTACTGTATCCTTGGGTCTTTGTGGGGCTGTTTACTCATTCCTGAAAAAATCAACCCTGTCCTTCACTAGTAAGTGGGACAGAAGAGGATGGTGGCAGTAAATTAATTTTCTTGGTTTCCTTCATTACCCACATACTTCTGTTTAAATCTTTTAGGCCTTAAGGACTTTTGCCAAATTTCTAATATTAGTTGTCATTTGCTTGCTATGGCTCTGAAGAAATGAGCTCTCCTGGGCTCCACTGCATCAGTCTACAGGAAAAAAAAAAATCCTGGATAAACTGAAGCATTACCTTCTCTTTAGAGGTACAGCAATAAAAATGCGAAGCCAGACAGTATAGATTCCACAGTTCAACACACCTTCCTGGCATTAATTTTCCTGCTTCAGGATGAAATGTGCCATTTACCTAGCTTCTTTTACCTTGGCCACAACACGTTATCCGGAACTTCACTTCTGTTAAAAGCAATGGAATTAAAAACAAACTAAAACAAAAAAAATTTAAAACCTACTGCCATTCTGCCTCCACATCCATTTACATTTTGCTTTGGATAAATTCTTCATGGTGTTTGGCAGATTACTGGAAATTTTTCCAGATTGCAGCAGTGCTTAATTTTGAACCTATTTCTACCAGCATGCTGAAGGTGGCATGAGAAATTACGGACTGACTCAACCCGTAACTTAACTTGCTGGTCTCATTTTGCCTGCTTCTAGGTTCTACCGCATCGGATACTGAGGTCCATCTTCCCAAGCTCATGTTCTCTAAGATCCTGTGTTCTGGCTTCTTTGATAACCAGCTATGTTCTCCGAGTCAACCATCAACTCTGGAAGACCTCACTGTTTGTTCAACAAATTTGGGCTGGGATTAGGGTGAAGTGAGCGAGGAAAGTTAGGCACTTATGTGGCTCATAAAATTTAAGGGGATGCCAAAAACTCAGTTAAGATAAAAACACTTTTAATGTAATATATTTTAAAAATCACATGAATGCTAAAAAAAATCAATGATTAACAAAAGAAAAATTTAAATGAAGGTTAGTAACACTGCTATTCCAAGCCACACTGAAGCCTAAGACAAAGGAAAAAAATCACTAATACTGATGCTTTCACCTGCCTCATCCTAATCTGAGTCATCTTAGTCTTGAAATATGATTTGAGCGACTCTGCTTCTCAGCCACTGATCTGTGCTCTGGTCACTGCAGAAGGAAGACCAGGCGGCCTACTGACAGGATCCACCCAACTCTGTGATCCTATCTCAGCTCTATCCTTTTCTCATGTTGGTGATTTTATTAATTTTATTTACAGATTATTTCTCAAATTCCTCATCTGTACTTGCCCTCCTTACTCTTACTAAGTAAACTAAAATCAAGATCATTGAATAAAAGTTACTGGTTTTTCAACTGAATCACCGCATTCTTCTCATACTCAACACTTGTCTGAATTTTCACCTACTTTCTTCTGCTTCTCTCCTACCTCAGAGGAAAAGGGTTTTCTCTTGATTGCTGATCTTTTATTCTCTCTTTTCTCCTCTACTGGGACCTTTTCCTTCAAGCACTCATTTCTACATCAACTTCAAATCCTTCCTCTTTCAAGGGAAACTGGGTCCCACAGGCTGAGAAGTCCTTTCTAGAGCTAGAGCATTCTTTCTCTGACTTCACCTTATTTCACTGACTTCACCACTGCTTCCAACAGTGCTGCACAGACACTCCTTCCCCCTCGTCTGCGTGCCCACACACGTGTAATTCGTGGCTTCTGTCCCCACCACCTGATTAAAACTATACAAGAATCACCTTGTCCAGTTTTGTATCTCTAACCTTTCTCATCCACAATCACTTTTTCATCTATATCCTTCTTCCATTATCAGCACTATGTCCCTTCTTAACAGTGCCTTCTTAACATCTCACAGCCAAATGAAACAGCCTGCTAACTGGTGACCTGTCCTTCTAACTAGTAGCTTGGTTCTCTCTCTCCATTTTGTAATCCACTCTATACTTGGCCACTCTCATTCCCTTCTCTCTCTGCCAACACCAACAAGAAATCTCTGCTCTGCTCAAACCTAGATAATCACCCTTTTCAACATGTTGTATGCCTCTTTCTGCCATCTTTAATTTTTCACCCCCTATATTTTGAATGCTCCTCCCATTCCTCCCTAGTAAAAGCTAGCCATGTACAAGGTACATTTTAAGTGAGATCTTTATTTTCTCACCAGATTATAAATTCCTTGAACCCAGGGGTTTCCTCATTCATTCCGATGTTCCCAGCACCAAACAAAAGAATGTGCCCACCTTAACAAAAAGGAACAGATGGGCCAGTCCCATACTGTACAGCTATCTTCTTTGGAAAACTTGAACTATCTGGTAAGTAATTTGGTTTTCTTTAAGATAATGACAGATACCATCAAAATCATAATCTATTGAGAAGAAAAGGAATTTTCAAGCAAGCAAGGCCCAACTGTGATTCTTCCTGAACAAAAATTGAGATTGGGGGTCCTCAAATTACCACTGCTTTATATATGGCCTAATGAGCTAAGAATGGTTTCTATATTTTAAAATATTTTTAAATCAAACGAAGGCTATTTTGTGACCCATGAAAATTATATGACATTAAAAGTTGAGTCATCATCAGTACAGTCTTATTGGAGCACAGCCACACTCATTCATTTACATGATTCCTGCGGCTGCTTTCACATTACAAGGACACAGCTGAGTGTTGCTGCAGACCATATGGCCTGCAAGGCCTAAAATATTTACTATCTGGCTATTTACAGAAAAAAAATCTGTCCACTCCTGCTCAGGATCAGCAAAGTAATACCCTGAGAAACATCCCCAGCAAGAGGCAAGGGTGTTACGTGAGATAAAGAAAGGCCCTGGGGGCCACAGCAAAGAACACTTCTTCTCTAATGTCCAACGGGGAGTTTTCTGTGAGGGGGAAAGGCTTGAGAGGAAAGTCCTAGTGGTTGACAGAAAGCAACCAGGTAAGGAATAAAACTTGACTGTTCACTTTTCTATCATTCCTCATCCTCAGAAAAAGAAACTGCCTCCCTCCACTCTCCAAATTAGCCCTCCCACCCCAAAACTTACTTTAAATTTATTTATACACTTTATAAACATGGATAAACTGACACCCAACTTCCTGGCTGTGGCAAACAGGAATATACCTACAAATAGATTATAAGGTTACATTATCATAAACTGAGAAGTATTTCAAGAAGCAATGAATCCTACGATGTAACCACTGACAGTAAGAAAACTCAGTATCAAATATAGCCAAATTCAAATCTTTGTTTTTGGTGGCCACTTTCTAGTGAACAAGTGGTAAATGCCAAACAAAGTCCATTAAGCAGGGCAATTCCTGGAAGAATCATATTTTTAGCCAGTTCCTTCGGGTTCAGTAAGAGGAGATGTAACTTCGACTCAGATGTTGTGCAGACCTGAGTTGCCTAATGACAACTGATTACATGTTCTCTTCATACTTTCCAGTTCCTTGCCATCTTTTGTGGCACACGACTCTGAGGTATCAACACAGTACTTTCTCACATGGATTGCCTCTTGAAAAATATTTTGGCTCTGTCTGTAAGCATCCCTGCAGTCCACATCAACAGAAGAGCAGACCACAGCGAGAATATACATTGGCATTCTCACATCACGACGATACGGGGCTGCCCTGCCGTAAGCATTTTGGTAGCTACAACATCCGAGTCAGTTTATTTAGCAAAACCTTACCGAGCGTCTGCTGTGTGCCTAGGGGAATTCAGGGATGAAACACAACAGCCTCTGCTTTCAGAGAACAAATAGTTTAGCTGGGAAAACAGATGAATAAACCAAATACACAAAATTATCTGTTCAAGATGCTCCTGAACTGTTAACTCCATAGTTCCAATTAAGCAGCAGAGACAGCCAACGTGTCATAAAAATCATCTAAGGCAACATGCAGGGAAACTTTTAAAAAATTACCTCATTTCCTTTTCTCTTCTCTATTTGCTTACTTTCTCTTTTCCCTAACTCCAGGAAACAGTGATGGGGATTTTAGATAGTTTATTGGCTAGGAATATAATTTGGGTTGGCAGACAGTGATCTAATACAGAGTCTAGCCAGCATTTCCTTAAAGGATTCTTTTTTCCCCCTTCTCTTTGGACCAAGTGAGACCGTTAGACAAGAGATCCCTATAAGAATAAAAGGGCCTAGATCTGACTGGCTTAGGCCCTTCCCTGAGAATTTTATATATACATATATATATATATACTTTTTTTTTTTAGGAATTACACCCTTAATTTTGTTTTTTACTGTTATCAAAGGTGGCTAAAGTAGTCCATCTTCCATAGGAACAGTTAAGTTACTGAAAAATATCAGGATTGGAAAATTTATCACCAAGAAATTTTAAAGTTTATCATAAAAAACAGGATGAGGAAGACTGAATTTTGAAGGTAAATTCTGGAAAGCCCCAGTACATATTTTGTTTTCTAAAATAAAGCAATAATACTAAAAAGAAGATATGCTGTGTGATTCCTGTGTAAGAATAGTGGGTACGACAATCCATTTCCACGTAGCCACTCTTGTTTTTAAAAACCCTATCAGGCTCTCTCTTCCCCTCAAATTTTAATGAGATGATTACAAACACTTTGCTTTGCTACAGATAAAATAGACACTGAGAAGTATTTCCAGTTGTTCTTATTCTGGGTCTTACCCTTCATCCAACTGTTCAGTGCCTTTCTGACTTTATCAGGTAGGATGCTGACTCAAAATTAAGCAAGACAGGGTCCAGTTCCTGCCACTCCTCCTAGCCGACCCTCAGTTCTCTCCCCCCTGACACTGAGGGAACAGTTAGTTTCAAGGTCAAAGGGGTACAGATACAAAAAGCTACAGTTATTCCAGAGAACAGGATGATGAATCATGAGCAAATCTTTATGAATATTTATCCATTTTCTTTAAAATATACTTATCAATAACTTTCAAAGATCAATGATTAGATAAGAGCCAATTTGATTGCTTCCTTTTGAAGTTAATGCCAAGAAATACTTTCTTAGTAATGAGATACTTTTTCTTTCATTAAAGGCTGAGAACTGTGCAAACCATAGTGTTAAAACTTCTGTCCTGGCCGGGAACCTAAGGCTTGGCGTCTCTGGGGGATTTCATTCATTTCATGGCAAATAATTATTGGGCCCTGGTGTTGGGAATCCACAAGTGAACAGAACAGACAAGGGACCAGCTGCTTGTCTAAAATCCTCTTAAAATTCCCTTTTTAAAGTTTTTCAAAATATTATTTTTTCCCCTTTCTATACAATCTTGGGTCTCAGTGACGACACATTTCAGTATGTAAGACTGTTTTTCTCCTAAACTAACCCAGCAAAGGTACTTATAGCCAATATTCACTTCCTTTCACATCTGCGAGTTGTCTTAGAAATTAGAACTCCCATTTCTAAGAGAATGTGTAGGAACACGTACTATGAGGTCTTTAAAAACAAATTAACAACTTTTAAAAACAACACAACCAATTTGTAATTATAAGAATTCCTATCCCAGCCAATCATGTGTTTAAAACACACGAATTCCTTAAGATGGCTCCAATAACTAGTACCAGATCACCACAATATGAAAGTCTCATGTAAGCAGGTGTTTCTATCGAGGCTAATAGTGTCTTCTGAGTAACTGCAAGGCTCTGCCTTTACCTGACCGTCTACACAAACACATGTTTATCTAGAAGCCTTTCCTTTCCCACAACAGCAATAGCATAAACTCCGCCCAGAGTTTCCAGCTCATTAGGCTAGGAAATCCCTCTGCTTTCCCAGTTGACCAGTCTTTACTCTTCCAGAAAACTCCCCTCCCAAGTTCTGTAGTTCTCCCTTGCTGGCCTGGACTACCCTGGTTCTTAGTATCTTTCCCCAGGTATTTCCCGGTGGCGCAGCTGTGGGCATTTGGAGCAAGGTGGTTCTTCCTCATGCGGAACTGTTTGCACTGCAAACCTTTAGCACTTACTCACTAAATGCCACCGGAGTTTCCTAGTTACCCTGACTACCCCTCTACCCACCCCAACTCCTCCCTAAAAAACCCTGCCCTACGTGTCTCCATAGGCTTGGGCGTGCGGGTGGGAGGGGAGAGGGGTAGGAGTACCACTCCCAACCGACGACTAACATTCAGTGTGTGGACCGTGGACCTGAATTCCTTATTTTGCGACAGCTAATTTGCTTGGTTTTCCTTACTTTTAGAATCTGAACTCTGTATCCCCTAACTGAATCTCCTACCTCCTAAAGCTCCTTCTTACATACTAGAGAAAATCCTGCCCTTGCCTCTGCTTAACTCAATCTCTGTTAAGATGAATACAGAGACTAAATCAAGAAAAAGATAATGTCAGAAGGGAAGTATACACTCTGAATACACAGTACAGAGTAAGTGAAGTGCCTGAAGATGAATGTCTAAAGGGAACAATGACCAAGAGGTCAGATGATTCAGCCAACCTGGGTCAAGTGTACTGTCATTTAGGCAAACCTGAGGAGTCTAACATCCACTGGGGGTAGGGGAGGAGAAGTCTTACAGTAACTTACATCCCTCTATGCTTACCTGACTCGCAGAACATGATTGGCAGCTCCTGCCCAGGACCTCTGTGCTTGCTACTTCCTCAGCCTGGAAGGGCCTTGCCCCCAGCATTCACATGGCTCATGCCTCCATTTCCTTAAGTCTTAGCTCAATTTTTTTCCCAATAAGACTACCCTCATATTTAATTCTGCAACCTCCTGACTCTGTGTACACTATCAATCCCCTTTAAACTGCAATGTTTCTTTTTCCCAAAGCAATTCTCACTTTCTAAGACGCTATCTTAATTCTCTATTATGCTTGTTATTTACTGTCTCCCTCTGCTAGAACGTAAGCTCCACGAGGACAAGGATCTTTGCTTTGTTCGCTGACGCACCCCAAGCACCTAGAACACAGCTGCGGAACCCAAAAGGCCTAATGTTCACACTGATGACCTTGACTTGCAGAATGATGGATGTAGGCTGTAGAGAATCCAGCCCTGTCTCCCCAAACCAAAAACATGACTCCCTTGAACCCCGAGGCTCTTGCATGGTGTGAAACGAACACTTTTTCTTATTCACTAGTTTATCACTAGAGGAAGACAGCAAACCCCTTCCCTTACAGACCCGGGCACTATCTGAGCCCGTAAGGCCTCTAGTTAAGCAAATCTCTGAATCCTCCACTGCAATAATGCTTCAGACTCTGCACCAGGAAAAATCCAAAGCCATGTTTCTCCTTCCACTTACCTGAAATGACTGGAGTCTGAAAAGTTGTGGAAAAATGTGTTACAGCTCAGTTGCGAACCTGGATCCAGGCGAAACACCAAGCAGCACTCGGAGAGCTGGAGAACTCGCGTATTTACACCAGCAGGCTCACAGGAGTTAACACCTCAAGCTCAGGACCCCGTCTGTAGGGTTACACAGGCCTTTTATAGGCTGCCAGATTTACACTTTGCAACATCATATGCAAATAAAGTACAACAGAAGATGACCAACCAGGAACAAGTGTTGTAGAAACAGACCAATCAGGAGTGAGCTCCATGCAAATGAAGTACTACAAATGGACCAATCATAAGTTAGGGAAGTGGACCAATCAGAAGTGAGAGTAACAACCAATCAGGAGTGAAAGTAATAACCAATCAGGAGTGAAGGAAATAACCAATCAGAAGTGAGCTCAGGGAACCAATACAATTCTAGATGTAAGTTAACCGCTTTTAGAGGCAAAAAGTGAGGTAGAGCCTCTGGGCCACGGAACCGGACGGTGCTGGGAGGAGAGCAGCGGCCCTGCCTAGGGGTCCTGCCTGTATTTTAATGGGGCTTACTGCCTCAAAAGGAGGAAATTCATAGCTCCCAAAGTCATCTAGCAGCCAAGGCAGGGGCCTCAAAGCAGAGACCCACTGACACCCAATTAAGCGTTTAACTATGGCCTTTCTAATTCAGTTCCACAATAGTTTATGAATACTGATTTAGAAGGGTCAGAAAGAGCACAGGTATCAACAACTGGAAAAAAAATTTTAAAGATACATTTTAGTTAGACTCTGAAAAGAGTAGTATGAAATGAAGAAACAAATTTCATTCTTAGGAACTAAATAAATACAGGAAGAGAGGACATGAAATATATTTAAAGTTAATTGCTATGTCACATGTTTATTTCCAAGAGAAATTTCCCATAAGCATTGATCATTTTACAATGTAAAGACAGAACTTCCCAAAGATTCCTACCTTACATCCAACCCCAGATGCACAGCAACTCACATGTCCCACTGTTTACTGCATGTGCGGGCCAACCAGCCTGCAGATGATTCAATTAATCTTAAAAGTGACATACCAAAAAACCCAACAACAACAACAAAAAAAACAGATGTGGCATTAAGACTTACAAAGTTAACTGAAACTTTTAAACAAGTAAAATGCATCTTTAAAAAAAAAAAACCTTTACTTAGCTACACCACAATGAGGAATAAAGGGGTTTACATATGTTCCAGTTCTAAACCTATCAATCAAACCCATGTTATTCCTTTGGGAACTTACTTACATGCATATTTATCACGCTCACATGCTAATTCCCTGCTGTTTTATACCTACGAGGTATGTTTATGAGTCCTAATTGCTGATCTCATCTGACGTATTTCACTGAAGGAAGGTATTATTCAGTTATGTGGTCTTATGTCAATGAGTTATGAGGACCCAATCTTCCAAATGCAACTTGCTCTTCAGTTTTTATTAGGACATAACTTATTGCACAGGAAAAGAAGTATGCTAAAATAAGAGAATAAATGTTTCATGTAAAGAATTTAATCATCTCATTTTTGATCCACCTGACCTCTTATGTTCAACATGAAATGTAGCCGTAAAAATCAGGTCACTCCCTTAGTCACTTACTTCACTCTTGTATTGAGCCTTCACTTCCTAGTCTGCCGTCTTAATGTTCAGGACCCTCCTCCAGTTCACACTAAAACCTGTTTTCATCCACCGACTCTTTTGTCATATTCCTGTACTATCATTTTGTTTTTCTTCTCAATCAAGATTCAGTGACCTTTTTGGTCTGTCCTACAAAACTCCACTAGCCACACTATTTTCTTCAACTCACTTAAAATGTTACTTCAGGCAGGAAGTCTTCCTGAAATAGGTACATTGGGTAACGAGTAACTATTCCTACATTCATTCAAACCCTTAGAAAATACTAAGTCTCCACTGGTTACTTCACAATATCACTAATTTTAAAAAAGTAAGAACACTCTATGCAACAAAAAGCAGAAAAAGCAGAACATAGTTTAGTGGAGACATTCAGGGATGGCGCACACTAAGAATGTTTGTTATTGTGAAAGATAAATGGAATCTACTGCAGTGGACCTTTATTTCTACAGTTACCAGTTGGTACTGCAATCAGGTGCTTTTCAATAATGAAACAGACTAGACTGATGACTATAAAACATTTGTAACAATGTCACAAGGGTCTTGAAATAACAGCTTCTACCCACCATGAGAAATCTAACTTTAAAACCAATCTTTGGGACACAGACTCCTGTAAAGAAAATAGTATGTTTTTCCATACCCAGCACCTTTGGGGTGTAAATACATCGTACTACTGAAATATCTAGCAAAGGGTCACCACACTGGGTTCAATGGCACTGTGACTCGAGTAAGAGAGCATGAAGCTCACCTCCGCTCCCCCCTCCCCCAGGGGGTCCCACCACCGGAGCCACAGCTAGACTGAACTGAAGCCCCGAACATTAAGTGTTAGAAGAGAGGCACACTTGGCACGTAGATAAATGAAGCCCAGTAGACTTTCTCTCTTCTCTCAACCTACATGTGAAGAATAAAAATTTCAGAGCTTTCTATTCTTGAAGAGTATTGGGAAATGTTTTAATAGCAGGATTAAAATGTTAGAATGCAATAAAATATTATTAGTATTAATTTTTGTATGCTCAAATAATTTTTTAAAAGTTTGGCTAATCAATAAGCTAAGAAAAACACATTTCAGAGGAAAAATCATAAGTACAAAAAAAGCTGTAACAGAAATTACTTAGCTTTCCCCATTTCTTAGCATTTGTAAAAGATCCAGGAGAAGTTGACAAATAATAGCACTATACAAAGAGCATTTTTCAAAACTCAGACTAAGTAAATTGATATCCAGAACAGGTACTCACAGTACCAGGGGATTTGAAATGTACTTTAGTGCATTAGAACTACAGGTTAATAGAACTTGATTGATTTCCTTTGTGCCACAGAGATGAAACCAACCAAATTATATATTTGCTGCAGTAGGAGGTCGGAACGTTAGTAGCGTTACCACATAAAACAAGAATATTTACCCTTTAAAATACTATAAATACATAAGAAACTATACTAACAGGACACACTAAAGCAATGGCGATGCCAGTTCCAGGATATTATGAGTTTTCCAATATTCTTATCACTGTTATGTAATTAGAAGACTAGTACAATTTAACACTAATCTAGTATGTTCTTTAAATACACTGGGTTTCATGAAGGAGATGTTTTTAATTGGACACTTTCTTCAGGTCTTTGACCCAGTAAAGGAGGTTTCCTGCTGCTCAATAAAAACCACAACACACCATTCACTTCCCACCCTGTCTCCTTGCTTCATTTTCCTCCTTGGCCCTCAACACTGCTGGAGTGATCCTTATTTTACAGATTAATCTTGTCCACAGTCAGTCTTTCACTAAACCCGCAAACTTCCTGAGAGCAGAGATGACTGTGTGTTTTGTTCACTGCAGTCTCTCCAGTATCGACAGCAGAGCACGACACAGAGCAGGCACTCAACGAATAGCCACCGCACGCGGTCATCCTTACAAGATAAGTGAACCTTACAAGGAACATCCGAGGACAACAGAGGTAGCAAACTTTTTTTACATTGATAACCAAACCAGAACACTTAAGAAGGCTGGTGCTGAATGTCTGATACCCCTAATAAATCCTAAGTCATCAGAATATGTGTGGCCAAGTTACTGGAGCACCTTAACCTGCCCCCTCATCTTAGTTGAGCTACTCAACCTCTGAATTAGAATTAAGAGAAAATATATCACCAACCACTAATCCTATAAAAAGCTACAACTTAGACCTTACCCCCCAAATAATGATTTCAATTAAAACGTATGGAAAATGACTGTCAATTCCCTGAAAGTATGTTGGAATTATTAGAGATTAAATAAAAGAACAATTATTGATGTTAAACAATTTAATATCCGTAACACACTATTAAAAATATGTGACTTTGATAGAGGATTAAATAACTTGCATATTAATGTACACATATGAATTCATACACAAGTTCACAACAATAAAAGTTCACTGAATATTCCAAGATTAATTCTTTATGTATTTAACTGTACTTTAAAAAGCTCAGATAAGCACATAGAGTATAAAACACTCAGTTCTGGTAGAGTACTTGCACATGGTCGGAAAGAGGGTTTTGAACTTTTACAAAAAAAATAAATTTTGTAGGTGGTTCTGTAGCTCAACATACTTAATTTTCTTCTTCTTTCTTCCATTTACACCTGTTCTGGCCATGAGTCACTAAATCAGATTTGGTGAGAATTTAGTTGGCTTTAAGGTGGAAATGTCTACTGCTGGACAAATTTGTGGCTTTTTTAATTTAATAGAACCTAGTTTTTATTTAGAAAGTAAACAAAAGTACAGGTTTTATAAATAAGACAAATGCATATACTGGCCAAATCCTGTCTTACAATTAAATTTTATTTCACTCTCTTAAAAAGGTGTGGCTCTTCACCTGTTTATAGCACATGCTGGAACAAGCAGGCATCTGCCCCACGAAGGGAAGGACGCATGAACCTCACCTTGACATGAGACGTAATTTTCAAATATGACGTTTTCCCCTTAAGGAATTTACCTAGCAATGGTGAAGAGACATAAAATTTAAAGATAAGAAGAGAGACTTTAAAATGGGAACCATCTTATAATCTACTAAAGGTGCACATGGCCAAACTCAGTAATCATTTGGTAAGAGTTATGCTGGCAAATTATTTTCCTGGAATATTAACTACTTATTCGTCCAAACAGATCTCTGAGTTGCAAGCCTTACTGAGATAACAAGCCTGATCACAATCTGAGTTTATTTATGTTTGCTGTAGGAGAGCTTTCATCGTACCTTTGTTTTTTTTCTGGGCAAAATGGGAAAACCATACACTACCATATACTACTTTCTACTTAATTCAATTAAAAAGTGAATGTCTTAGTCCATTCAGGCTGCTACAACAAAAATACCACAGACTACGTGGCTTAAACAGCACAGACTGTCCTCACAGGGCGGGAGGAGGGGGAGCGCTCTCAGGGGCCTGTTTCATGAGGGCACTAATCCCATTTAAAAGGGCCCTTCCCTCCTAACCTCATCACCCCCCAGAGGCCCCACCTCCTAACACCATCACTTTGGGGGTTCAGATTTCAATATATAAAATTTGTAAGAACATCGATACTCATTCCGTAACAGTGAACATTACAAAATTTATTTTAAATAAGGTCCTCTGTGCTAGGTAAGGACACAATTAGCAATATGTGAAAGGTGGAATAAATTCATTATCCGTTAGGGGAGAAAAGCTGGGAGGTATGTGAAACTAAAAGAAATAAAGAGTAACGCAAACACAGAAATTTAAAGAACTAGTCCAATCTTCAGAAGACATGTTTAGACAAAGTTCCAGATGAATAAGGACTTCACATTCAACCAGTTACCCATATTTTAATCCCTTTTGTGCCTCACTGACAGTAAAAGTAAAAAAAAACAGTAAAAAAAAAAAGGGGGGGGGACCCCACAGGATTTCAGAAGGACAAAAATTAAACTGGAAAGTTAATAGACAAGGACAAATTAAGACTTTTGATAAATGCTGCCAAACTGAGTGCTGGAAGGATTATGCCAATTTATATTCCCACTAAAAGCAAATGATAATGTACATCTCTCTGGACCTCAGCCAGAGTCCAGTTTTATTATGTTTTGAATCTTTTGACAATTTGTCTAAAAAAATTGTCTTGCCTTAATATCATTCTTTAGACAGAAAATGAGGTAATCTTCTATATAATTATTAAACATCTAAAACACTAAACACTTTGTGAGAATTGATATATGTTCTTTGGCCATTTTTCTATTATGTTCATCTCTCTTTTTTATTACTAATTTTTCTGAATTCTCAAACACTAAGGATATCAAACACTTATTTACCAACTCTAAAAGGTTAGAGTGTCTTGGCGCTCCTTGCCCCCACTATTTACATGTTCTCAAATTCAGTAGCATCCAAGTGCTGACATGTCCCAAATCCAGACCTCAAGACTCTGTATTGCCAGAATTTTTGACTCCCATACCTGTCTGCTCCATGAACATCTGGAAAAGAATGTAAAAAAAAATCTTGATTTTGTCTCCCCACTCCCATTCTCTCCAAATTAAATTTTCCCCCAGTTTCCAACATTTCAGTAGAGCATCACCTATCTAGTCAGTTACCCGAGGCAGAAACCTAGGAATCTTTCTGGATTCCTCTTTTACACTCGCAAACCTGCCATCAATTCACCAGCAAGTAGTGTTCTCTGCTCATTTCAAAGATACGTCCCTATGTACTTCTCTTCATGTCCACTGCCACCACTGCAATGCAAAGCCACCGTCACCCCTCTCCCGAGTAGAGCATCATCTCCTAACTGACCTCCCTGTTTCTATTCCTGCCTCCACATTATTCACACAAGACCAGAATGATCCAATGAAAATGTGAATCATAGTTTCTAATACAATTCCAGCATGATTATTTAAGGATACAGAAAACCTTGTTCTACAATTTATATGGAGAGGCAAAGGATAAAAGAAGGATGAAGGAAGGATAAAGGGAGAAATCACACTACCTGATTTATAACTTAGTATCTAGCAGTGTTTCTCAAACTTTTTTTTCATTATCACTCCTATAAGGAACACTTTTAGACATGTTTTCCCCCAATTGCTCCCCACTCGTGACATTTTAATGCCACAAATATACTGTATTTCTGTTATACCCTGGGGCCCTTTGCAGAGCCACAACCATTGTGAGGTCTAAGATTCTCCCCCAACTACAAGAACACATTTTTGCTCCTTTGGGGGCAACATCACCCTGCGGAGAATGTAAGCTGTATTCCTGAAGTGTTCAGGACAGTTCAGTACTGGTGGAGGGATAGACACGTGGCCAATGGCACAGAAAAGGCTCCACAAATAGTTCAGAAAAGTACAACCAACTGATTGTTGGCAAAGGTACACAAGCACCTCAACGAAGGAAGAACAGTCTTTTCAACAAATGGCATTGGAACAATTCGAGGGGCAAAAACATAGACCCTGATCTAAACCTCACATCTTAACCAAAATTCACTTACATGGATCATGAATCTAAGTGTAAGATACAAAACTTTTAGAAGAAAATAGACAAAATCATCAAGACACAGGATTAGGCGAAGAGTTATTTGACATGAGTTCTTAGATATGACATCAAGGGCATAATTCATTAATAAAACAAAATCAAAATCAAATAAATTGCTCTGTGAAAGACTCTGTTAGATGAGATGACAAAACAAGCCCAAGATGAGGAGAAAATATTTGCAGATCACATATCTGACAGAGCACTGGTATCTAGAATATAGAAAGAACTCTCTAAACTCAATAGGAAAAGCAAAATCCTTTTTGGCAAATAACTTGAACAGACACTCAGGGAACTATCCACAGGCCTCTGAGAGCTACTAATTAATACCACATCACCATCATGACCTATACACGTCTAAGGCCTGGACCAAGCTCCAGGCCAATGTTTTCAACTGTTAACAGACACTTTCATTTGAGTATCTTGCAGCAAATCAAACTCAATCACCAGCATTACGCTTATCCTCCCAAACCTGTTGTTTCCTCTGAAGTTCCTATCAGTTCCAAACGCGTGTGCGTAAGCCCTATGTCCAAGGCTCTTTCTTCAAGGAGTGCACGGCCTAAATGAGGGGAAAACACAAGGATACCAGCAGACACATTAAGTGTTGCAGAGAGCATTGCAGAAGATTTGGTGAGCACACAAAGCATAAACTGTTGGTGGGGATGTGTCTTTGAGAAAGGCTTCACTGTCTAGTAGACACCTGGACTGAGGCAGGGTGGAGCGGGGGGATGAAGGACCCAAAACACAGAGGTGTGATTGATAGCACAGGAGAGTAAGTGGGCAGCACAGAAAAGAGCTGGTATCATGATAAAAACAATACCTCCTTGTACCTCTGGAAGGTTTCTTAAAAGTTTATCTTCTCTCCTCAGATACAACTTAAGCTTCCTGAGGGAGTAGCCACAACTTGTGTTTGTCTTATAACTCTCACGATAAATTGCTTAACTGTTCACTAGAACAAAAATGAATAACTAAACTGTGGAAGATCAACGCAATTAGAATCCTCAAGCTCCCCTAACAGAATATTTAATCGAACAGGCACACATGCAAAAAATAACCAAAACTTCAGGTGAATACAGTACTGAGGGAAGGAAAAAAGCAGATTTCAAAAGCTCCTGACTTCCTGTTTCTTTATGATAATTTCTTAATATTCATTATAAATGATTTAAATCATCTTAAGAGAGACTTGAATCACATTTTGATAAGGTCAGAACATGTTTGATTTCCTTTTGTAGCATCTGCAAAAAGTAAAATAAAGGAATCATGAAGAAGGCTGGAAGGAGTGAGTACATTTAAGTTGGTAATAGACACTGGGCAACATCTAGTCCGTGAGCATCTCTCTTCTGTAGGTCTTCAATAAAAGAGATGTGGATATCGACAGCTTCAGCATGGGTGTCATGTACCAAATCAGCATCCCTCCTCTCTTCCTTTCGTTTCAGTATTGCTCTCAGAATCCTTACTTCCTTTTTCTTTGGACAAGCTTGTTGTCATTTTCCTGAATGAAAGCTGGCCTATTCCCTTTGCCCTTCTAACTTCTTCAACAAACAGTTAACATGGCCCCTCTTCTCTGACCCCATGACATGACATGGAATTATACTAGTTTATTTCTCTCTGCTTCTGTAGTTTTTGAGCCACTATAACATTCAATACATACTATAATTACTTATGTACATGGCTTTCTTCTTGATTAACTACTGTAAAGTCTGAGAGCAGGCTGGTCTTGCTCATTTCTGAATCTCCCAGTGACCAGCTACAGCTACAACACCTTGCCCACAGAAATGACCCAATACAGGGTAATGGAACTAAACTGGAAAACACATGGCAATGTACTGAAGACAGTGGTCCTTCATTAAGACCCACCTCAGGTGCCGGCAAATGAGACGGTCAATGCCAGAGAGGTAGATTCTTTCAGCACTCAAGAGGATACCTGGCCCAGCACAGAATCAGGACTATGATGATGGCAGGTGCCTAACATTTTAGATTTTATTCCAGCACTTTCCTGTACTTGCTGGGTGACCTTGGGCAATTTACCCAGTGTTTTAGCTTTCTCACTTATAAAATGGGTTACCTTGTAATTTTGAAGAGGTTTAACTGAATTAATACATGAAATATCTTAAAATCATCCCAATATCTTAGTGTGTGGTATTTAAAAGTATTCAAAAAAAAAAAAACCACAGCTATTTAATTATTATAATTAGCAGTTAACACAATTTTAGTTAGTTTCCAATAAACTGTCCTATCCAGAGTACACTGTATAATACTTAAGTTAGCCTGTGGATATAAAGGCAGATAATACATATTTGTTAAATAAACAAAGACATTAGATGCAATATCGGAATGTGATATCCTTACATATAATGATATCTACCAGCATTTAAGAATTAAAAAGCAAGAGGGCTGTATCATATCCAGAATTTTATAAGAGCTGATCTACTATTCAATCATCTATTTTAGAAAGATCAGTAAAGTGACACCTCATTGGGAGAAAAAGGTTTTCTTCCAGCAATTAAAATCAAATGATTAATTTAAAAAGATTCTTCAAAACTTTAATAATTAAGAAAACTAAACACCAACATGGAAAACTCTTAATTACAGAATATTCAAGGGGAAAACACAGACCTGTATCTATACATCCAGTGATTATAATCATTTAGAATTCACATACTGTAAGTGAACAAGAACCAGAAAACGTGTAGGTGAAACAGCTCATTTGTCAGAGTAGCCTACAGATTATTTTCTTCCCTAAATGCTGTAGGTGTTAGTTGAGCATTATGAGAGCAATTTATTTGCCTTCAATTATTAGGCATTCCGACTTTGATCTATGAGAATTACACTGAAATTCTAGTGCAACGAAAGAATCTGCCAACTCTGGTACTGATGCACAATATCCTTTCTAAAACTGTGAACATTTTAAAGTTAATGGCTACGATCTAGGATATCATGCACAGAATGTACACTGAGCAGCAAACACTGGTTTAATAACTTAAATAAAAAATGCACCATGTAAACTATCAATCAAGGAATTACAAATAGTCATTCATATGTTCAGTGCTGATCTGAGCAAATAAGAAAGTACATGTAAAGAGAAGAGGAAAAATGGTATATTACACAAAGGACACAAGCAGACATACAGCAGAAGAACCTTCTCAGAACCTGATCACAGGAAGAGAGGGATAATGGTACAGCCCTCTGCATTTAAAGAGGAGGCTTCAGGACGCATCAATAGACTTAGCTTCTCATAATAGGAACTACTGGGACCACTTGGAAAGAACTGAATTTTAAAATCAGTGTATTAGGTTAAGCCATATGACACTGCCATTTTTGCATGTGAAAATCAGTAAAATAGCAGCAATTTCATATGGTTCAAACTAACATAATTGAGCAGAGAATCCACACTGAGCATCCTAAAAAGATCAAAATGGATCCCAGGACCCAAGATCGGGCATTAGGTAGACTGAATGAATCAATTTAACTTACTGAGGAAAAAAAACATTTAACAGTCAGAAATGGGCTGGTCAATCATGAAAGCACAGGCAAAGGATAATTGTTAGAACAGCAAAAGGAAACCTGGCCTTTCTCATTCCAGCAGTGTTTAGGAGAGGATTCTAAGCCACAAGGAGGTTCTGGAGCATCTGTATTCTAACTGGGAAGAACTAGAACACTGACAGAATCCCTGTGGCAGGGACTGTGCTAAACACTGCACACTACACTCTACCTAATGCTTCCAACACCCTACCAGCAAGGCTCTGTTATTACCCATATTGCCAGAGAGGTAACTGGTCTCTGAGAGGTTAAGAAAAGCCTGACTCCATTACACATTCCACACATATTATGCCACTTGTTCTGCCTACATACCCACTAAGCAACCTTCTAATTATAATGTGGCTTCCCATGTGGCAAAACCTATGGGGAAGAGAATGTGTCAGCTAGGACTTGAGAATCTGTTTCTCATGGCAGTAATTTTTTTCCACTGTAAATTAATATATTGACATTTTGATTTTTATGTCAATCTCATGAGGCTTTGATAATATGAGCCTGATTCCAAAAAAAAAAAAAAAAATCAATTATCAGAGTCTCAGACCCTTTACCACGGCAAATCTACTAAGGGATGCAATCCCTCTCCCTTGAGGGCCCCTTGGGGGACAGCCAATCCTCATTCTCCCAAGAGAGGAGATACCTCAACAGTCTCTTCCCTTTTGAAATCTCTGGAGTACAAACAGGTAACAATGAAGTGACCGGATTCCAATCCTGACTCTGCTGTGCTAATATTTAATCCTTGCTCTCACTTTTTTCACGGGTAAATGGAGGAGCTGAGCCCTTTCTTATCTAGTACTAATGGCTGCCTGCCCCATGAAAGAGTCCTGCCTTGCCAACCATGCACACTTTTCTAGTTTTTTTTTTATCTATTTCTCTTAATGTTCCTTCCAGTTTCCCTGACAGGCTCCCCCATGCACTTCCTGCCTTTACACCCATCCAGGTAAAGTCTGGGGTCCTCCACTCTTATGTCACCAGCACTCAACAGTCATGACTCTAGATTTGTCCTTACAAACACTACCTGTACTTCCCATTACCTGACTACCGTGGATTCCATAGAGTCTAGCATGATCAGTTATACATACTTAAGGTATTGAAAAGCTATGCCTTTATCTGAAGGACCCACATGCAATTCAATAGTCTTGGGTTCAGAATTATAACTGGGTATTAGTATTTTCTTTTCCAGGTTCTGTCTCGCTTCCATTTAGTTTACCCACCAAACTATACTTTCAAGCCTCATTTCTCACTCATCTCCAAAACCCTGACGGCAATTTAATTTTCAGTTATAACCTCAAGCTCAAACCTCAAAACTCCATTCCTATTACCAATCCCCAAATTCCTCTAGAACAGACTTTTCCAAACTGGTGCCCTAGAGAAGGCTAATTTACCATATGTTAAGAGCTGTGATGTGAAAAGGTCAGCAGGGCAAGTAGGTTTCTTTGGTCAGACTTTGCAGAATCTACAAAAGGGAAATATTATATGTAGCATTTCCTGAACTTATTTTTAACTACTGTTTTTTCCCTCCATGAGCACCTATTAATATCTCCTGGAACCACTATTTCACAGAATATTTTAGGAAACACTGTTCTGTTGTTTCATACATCAGTCAAAGTATTGACCACTTAAACTCAAAAGCACCTCTGATTTCTCATTCTCTCCCCAATATCCAGTAAGTAGATAAATTCCTATTCCTCCCTAACCGAATCATTTCCATCTTTTGCAGTCCCTTTAAAACACTGAATTTCAGACCCTGTCCTAAGAGTGACAGACCATGTCTATAAAATAAGTATTAGATATGTTACTATCAACCCCTCAAGGCTGTCATGAGGATTAAAAGAGAATGAATATGGTATCTTGCATAATGTGTCTTTCAAAAACCAATCAACATTTCTCCCTGATAGCTGGAATCTGTTCTCTATTATGGCAAATTTTACCTCGAAGCTTAAGGATAGCCTTATCTTCTTAATAAAGGCAGCACTGATCTTATGCGTATCAGTTCTGACTGGGGACTTTTAAATGAGGTAAATGAGAAATACGGGTAATACGAATATGGTGTGAGTAACAACAGTGGCAGGGTGGGCGTCACTCCTAGCACTGGGTCACTTCCCCTTCAAAATACAATCAGCAGTTATAGAACAGGTAACAACTTACAGCTAGTTTTCTCATTTATTCAAGCAATTTAAGCTGGGTTTCTCTAACTCTGTATCTGTAAACTGTGTACCTCCTCAGCTAGCCTGTAAGTTTCAGAAGAGGTGAAGACTGTCATTCATGGACTCCTTTACTGACATTAGTATGAAAAGAATAGGCATGTAAACATTTTACCTCATTCAAGGTGTATTTGGGTGCTTGGTGTTGGAGACACAGTGGGAAACATGACAGAATCCTCCTTGTCTCCACACAACTTACGTTCTTTTCTAGAATATATATCAAACTACTTACTAATTACACAATTATTTCATTATGATTGTGTTAGGTATACGGTGGTTGATTTCTTTTGAACCTTTGGTTATTCAAAATTTGGAAGAAGAAGAGAAGTGGGCATTTAAGCTCATAAGGGGGTATGTTTCATTAGAGCCTTTTGGATTAGCTAGAAAATTAAAAATGAACACAGGGTATTTAGGGGAAGACAGGGATGGCTAAGTGGGGAAACCATTGGCCAAAATGTAGCATTAAAAGCAGATTCTTTGACATTGCACCTATGACAGCAAAAATACCTCAGAGTACTATCTCTGTGGCTTGTTGCCAAATGTAAAAGAAAAACCACCCAATTTTGAATGTCTCCTACACAGACAGCACTGTGCTATCAGCTTTACATGAAGTTGAACGATGATGATGGTAACGATACTGATAACTGACATTCCAGTGTTTCATGGAACACCATGGCCCTACGAGATTGGTACTGTTACTTTCCACTTCATAGCTGAGGAAACTGAAGGGAGGTAGGGTAAGCAATTTGTCCAAGGTCATGACACTGTTAAGGGCAGGGCTGGGGTTCACACTCAGGCAGTGCGGTTTGCTCCCCACCACTCCTCCCTAACTGCCTTTGCATATATATATTCACATATATACTGAGGCATGGTACCAGACTTTTCTGAGATGTTCATCTATTTGGAAATTCAGCATATATAACTAAGCTGTCACTAAAATTCTCTGGGAATTTTAATTCTGAAGGATCATATATTGAAGAGATCAGGAATTTTCACTATTATCAATATTTACTGCAGCTCATTATGTAAAAAGCATTATACCACAATTATAAAAATACAAAGAGGCTATAAAAAGGAAAAGGTGCTATCCAGTTTACAAACTAAGAGGAGAATTCTTCATTCAAAATAGTAAGAAAATCTCAATTTGTTCTAGCAATTAAGCTCACGCTTTTCACAATTAGACATACATGTAACAGTATACAGGGAGTCGTATCACATAAATGTCAGTGTATCTCTTTCAGGGTCAAAATACTGGTCTATTATGAAGGATGACATACTTGTATCTGAAGGCAGCATTACTATTCTTTTTTTAAAAGATACTATGCTGACTTTGAGAATATTTCTGTTCTTGTTATATTAACAATGAGCCTAAGGAGAGCAACTTTTACCCACATAGTGGAGTATATGGTATGGCACAAGGTAAGCACCTAAACGTTTGGTAAATGAACAAAAGGTTCTATTTAACCATAATGCTAGAAAAGCCATGCAAATATAAAATTTGTACCCTCCCCAATACTGCTATCATATAACCTACAACTGAAGCAATGAAGTGCTTTTACTACATTCCAGAAAAGTAGCTCCCCTGTATTCAAGTTCATAATCATGAAAATATTTCACATGATTCAACCATTAGTTACCACTATGATAAAACAAGTAAGAAAAGGGTCCTTCCCAGGCTGCCCCAGAATCTATTTCAGTTCTAGCGGTAAATGTGCTGTTACCTTTCTGGGGGAGATACTGTTTGTTTGTTTGTTTTTTAACCTTAAAGCCCTAACTAGCCAGAACTTATTTTTAGGTATAATTATTTAAAAAACAAATAGTAAAAGGTTCCAGGAAAACAGTGCTATTTCAAGAATACTTAACAAATCTATTTCAGCCAGAAGAATTGTTTTTACAACCTCAGAGATTTATTGTCATCAGAATGTTTCCTCACTGGAGGGAGAGGGTAATTAATAGAGAGGTGTTAGCTTTGAAGGCAGCTAAACCTGTTGCTTGTGGGTGTCCAGAATGTAAACCACAGACTCCAAGTTGAGGGTGGGCAGTGGGGCAGGGAAAGAACTGCAGGGATGGAGGACTCCCCGATCTCCTCTCCCACTGCAGCAGCTCTTGGGACTTTCTAGGACGTACACATTAAAGGGCAAAACCCAAAGGTTTTTGATTTACTCTCAGCAGTACTTCCTGATTTCACCTTGGGTGTACAGAACCATATAAGGCATTGCAAAAGAATTACAGACATGGTTTATACAGCTGATGGTTGGCAGAACTACGGGTGATGTATTTTACTGACTTTTGTGGCAGCATCAGATACAACTGCGTGTGACTCAGAACACTCTCTTAAAAATTTTAACATTCTCCTAGAAAAGACCTGAAAAGTAAGCATTTACTATACTTCAATTTTTAAATAAGAAAAGTGTTTCTACCATTGCTGTTTTTGCATATATTACTTACATTAAGAGGATAACAAAGTGGTATGCAAAGTCGGGGGAATACCAAGTCTTCTCTAAGTGAAGACATCATGTGTACTTATCTAAAGGTAGAAAAACTGCAAATAGTCGCAGCTTATTCGTTTTACAGCTGTTGCCACATTTTGTATAAAACAAAATTTCTGGCTCCCACACGCCTATAAAATAGTTACCCTTCTAAATTCACATTTTAAAAACAATTAGAATTCCCAAATTTACAAGGCAGCCACTTATTATTATTACTATAGAACACAAACAAAAGAAAAACTATGCTTAAAAAAAAAAAGTTTCAAATCATGTTCTCCCCTTAGAAGAAATCTCTGTAGGAACAAGAATCCACCATGGATCAAAAATTTTTTCATAAGTCTCTCTCAAAGACAAAAAAAACAACTCCCCCACCGGAAAAAAACAAAACAAAACAAAACAAAACAAAACAAACAAACAAACAAAAAAATCATAGAACTTGTTGAAAAGTATTTCACAATTTTGACTATTAAAAATAGTTCATATATCCAACAGAGCCAAGATATCACTGCCAAATGATACTGAATACAGACCCTGCAGGATATTAAACACCTTGTATTTTTCATGGATCCAGGGCTCAGCTTTTGAGGTATTCCTATGCAGAGCCCAGCTGTTTTGAGTGATTTATCCACAGGAGTTTAATTTCAATTGTGTGCCGGTAAGTGGGAGGCAGCGATTATACCCTCCCCAAATCTTTCTAGCACACTAATGAACATTTTAAGGAACAGTTTCCAACTGAGATTAATTTGCCCTTCAAATATTCTCCTCCTAACTCACTAACAGCAATATCTGAATCAACATACTTTAAATGGAAGAATACAGGACCAAGTTATAATAAAACTTGTGCTTTATTCATCTGAAGACTGAAAATGACAGAGAACAAGTGTACTCTCTCTGCGTCCTCCCCTATTATCTTCACAGGGAAACTGTCCAGGAAGTAACACTACTTACACTTCCTTGAAAATATATCAACACATTCCTTCACCTCTTTCTGCTCTATTTCTGGTACCAAACCACACCAGTGCTCATTTCTCCTTCTCTGTAGTACCAGCAAATCCTAAGTTCACCAGTGGCAAACTACCAGTTAAACTATACTTTCATCCTGTCCATTGTTTTTCATCAAAAACCTCGATGTACATTTAACAGACACACAATTTTCAAATGCCACAACTAGGGGACATCTCATATGCCAGATGGCACGTTACATGTTCGCTCAGTGGGACAAAAAAGGAACAAGATGAAATATAAATAGTAAACCCTGCATTTAGAATTTCTAAGGTGGGGGGGAGCCATAAGTACAGAGAAATTTCCAAAAAAAAAAAAAAATCTAGCAGTTTTTAGTTCACTACATATTCAACCCGAGCCTGCCCACATTAACATTACATGAAATAAGGAGGGAAGGCAGCAGTGATCTTCAAAGTTGCCGGAAGAAACTAATTCAGAAAAAACATTATTTCCCTGAGTAGGTCTTTGATACTGAGGAAACTTGGCCAGTTTTAGAAGTACTTGGTTATATATTTGGTGGGGGGGGAGGCGCTGAGTGCAAGACTTGAAAGCACTGAGAAGAGCTCCCTTCTTGTGTGGGTCAATGGCTAAGAAAACTTCAGGATGAAGTCACTTTCACAGAAATCTAAATTCACGTGCCTTTATGGGAAAGCATAAAACCACCCTCCTATTTAAAAAAGAAAGACAAACAAGAAAACCATCCTCCTGTTATTTTGGCAATCAAACAAAAGTACAGGTAAACACAACTCTCCACAACCTAATTCACAGAACTGAACACTGCAACTTTATTTTAAAAACTGTTTATGGTTTTCCCAATTATGGTTACAGAGACACTATTATGCGCTTACCCTTAATGCTGAAATGGTCCTTCCTTATAAAAACTTTACTCTCACAGCACACGGATCAGAGATAGAGCACGTAAGAGGTACCCCCAGGTGCATTTCCAAGATCAGCTGAATTCGCCCATAACTTCCTCAAGAGGAGTGGAGTGGTGTGGGGGAGTTACACCATTGTTTATATTTTATCAGTAATGAAAGAGATTATAATTGAAATAAAAATCATACACATGGGCAAAAACTTCCATTTATTCCTCAAAATGTGTCCTTTGTGTGCTAGGCTGTACTTTAGGGACCCAGAACTCAGTGGTGAACATGACTGTGTTCCTGCCCTAATGAACTTTGAATTCTACTAATTATGTGCCTCCTCCTTCTGTTTTATAAGAATGATAAATACACGAAAGGACAGTGTGCAAGGGAGGAGCGCTACTTTGGTGAGGATGAAAAGGAGTTCTTGAGAGTGTCCTCAACACTGACAAGGAAGAAGCCTCAAGATGTGGGGGAAGAGCATTCCTGCTGGAGGGAACACGAAGGTCCTAAGGCAGGAACAAGGTTGAAACGTCCCAAGAGGCAGAAAGAAGGCCAATGCGGACAGCGCACAGTGCATGATGGGGCAGAGGCCACTGGGGGGTGAGCTGGCAGAGCTGGAAGGTAGGCCATGGTGGAGTATGAACATTAATTACAGGGTGATATCGTCTGATTGGTGTTTTCAGCTTATTCTGGCTTCCATGAGAAACGGACCATGATGCCAGGAAAGGGAATGAAACTGTAACTACTTCTGTCCATTCTTCTTGTTTAGGTAAGGAAATGAAAATCAAACAACTCCAGAACACTGGAGATGTCAAGGATACTGCATCAAGCAAAATCCCTAACCTTCTGACTGCCCCTTCATCTTGCACAAAGTAAAAGTCTGCGTGAAAGACTTTTAAACACTGAGTCTAGCAGTGAATAATGATAAACAGGATGATCAGTCACCAAAAATAATGCTAACATAGTGCCTTTTTTTTTAACCCCACGCTTCAAACCACAGTGATTCCACAATGGAAATCAATCTCTCTCTTCATGGATTACAAAAGGATTACACTATGTGACTCTAGAAGTTTCAAAGGGCCATTTTTTGGTTTTTTTCAGTGGCCATTTGTCCTTCATTTATGTTTTCTTCCAGTAGGTGGACAGAGAAGAACCTGAATGGAATTCAGAGATGGCTAAAAAGACTAATAATGAGCCGGCTATTCAAGCCTTGTTCCTTCTCATTCCACAGTGCTGCTGTTCATACTACTTAGCTTTCCAAAATGGTCTTTTCCTCCTCACCTGAGACTTTTGCTATAAAGCCAGCTTAAAACTACTGCTAGGGAATCAGAAGTGGTAAGAATGCTCATTCACACACAGTAAGGGTATCATGCGTTTCTCCAATACATTTAGACAAAATAATAACAGCCTTAAGACGAAGAGCATGCCCTCTGGCCACAGGGAATAGGAAGCTATTTTGCATCTGTCTTACTAACACAAATCAACAGTTGCCTTAAGAAGCAACTGAACCCATATACTGCCAGGAAAGCTCAATATCAGCTGTGCAAAAAGTCAAAATAAATTTGGCATAAATTCTTAAAATTTAAACAAGTAACTTTAGAGTCATATTTGCAACTCTATGGGCTCCTCATTCACATATTCATAGACACTGTGCTGGTCAACATGCCAGGCATCCCGCAATACTCCTTGAAATCAGGTATTTTACAGGAATCATGTAAAGTTCTTCTATTCTTAAAGCAGCTAACCAGTACTACCAACATCTCCGTTTTCCATTTCATATTGTCACTTCCATGCTTTTTGGCTTGTACCTCAAACCATCTCTTGGTTTATATTCCTGAGACCTAAAGCTGCTTAAGGCACTGAAAATAGTCCTTGTTTCAGGCTCTCAGAAAAATGTGAACATTACATTGACTTTTAAGTCAAGTTCAGAAAAAGGTACTGAAGACGTTCTACAGCAGGGGTTTGTGAAAATCGCCTATAGCTTGCTTTTGAAAGGTCTAAAGCTAAGAATGATTTTGAAAATCGTTTTAAAGGGTTAAAAAAAACAAAACCCTATATGCAGCAAAGACTGCACATGTTCTTGAAAGCCTAAAATACTTACTGTCCGGCCCTTCACAGAAAAAGTTTGCTGATCCCTGGTCTAAGGCAACATTTCCCAAAACTAGCTCTGTATCCAAATAATCTAAGGGTTTAAAAAAAAAAAAAACACACAGAGTCTTATACCTCACTCCACACCAACAGAGTCAGAGTCTCTAGGACCAGGAGGATCTAAGAATCTTAATTTTAAAAAAGCTCCTCTGGAACTTCTGGGTCAAGGGGATAATGGTAGTAGCCTGAATCCCAATCTCTTTTCTCCAAAATATATAAAATCACAAAGAGTGCAAATAAAACCACACATGACCTCCAGTATTACTAAGAGACAGAATACCACAAATTTCAAATTACCCACAAGAAGAGAAATCAGCACAAAAATCCAACAGTGCTTCCACTGGCTTTGCAAACCTGCTCCCAAAAGGGCACGCTTGAGAGACTCTGAAAAAGAGAAGAGACCAGGGGACCCAAACAAAGCACGGACAAAATCACCCACAGAAGAAGACAGTCCAACACCAAATGTCAAAATACTCAACACTGGAATTTGGTAGTTCACATCATCAGCTACACAGAAAGGGACTGAAAGACAACAGTAACAAAAACGCAGGCTCAAGCAAGTAGTACTTCTGGGGAAGAAGAAGATCAGCAGAGAAGGGTGGTACCCCTTGGAGAGACAGCAATGATAAAGAAAGAAAACTTAAGGATCCCGAAGAAACCAAAGAGAAAAAGACATACAAATTCCTCCCTAATTCCCTTCATACTGCCATCATTCATTAAAAAAAAAATGTCCTTCACTATTTTGACAGAAGGCATTTAGGAATGAAGAAACTTGTCTACCAAATGCTTAGGAATAGGGATGGAAATCAAACCAATTCCACAGAGAGCTACTGGAGGAAGAAAAAAATGCACATCACATTCCACCTAATGAACACTCCCCACAAAACAACAAAGACAACACACACCAAAAACCATGAAACACTAGGAAACTGGAAAGCAATATTTCAAATTCAATTAAATATCCTCAAGTATTCGAAAACATTAAAAACAAAACCAAAAATCACCTAGAACCAAATACTCAAAAACTAAACACGGAAATGAACAAAATTCCAGGAAGAAATGCAATGGGAATTGATCAATCTCAGAGAAGGAATGAAAGAAAAAAAGATAAAAGCATTTCTGAAATCAAGAGTAAATTACAAAATGCTCAAGAGAGAATGGATCTGAATGAAAATCTAATAAAGGACACTGAAGAAAAGGCAGAAAAATAACAGAATGAAAATGAGATAAAGGAGTAAAAAGGGTCAGAAGAGAGTATGAAATTTAAGGCACACAAAAGATCCAACACTATGTAACTGGAGTCCTTTAAGAAAAGAAAAACAATGGAACAGAATACTGGAAACTATTGTTCAAGATACAATCTTTCCAGAAACATGGGAAAATTTAAACCAACACCCTGAAAGGGTCCACTGTATACCCGGGAAAGCTAATCTACAACAATCTACTTCAAGACACATCTCAGTAAAAACACTGGAATTTAAAAACAAAGGGAAAAATTCTCAGAGTAAAAAAATCAAATCACTTTTAAAAGTAATAAAATCAAAAACCAAAAAAGAAAAAAAAAAAGACAACAGTGGAGCAGAGCAGTATTTTCAAGAAATTTAAGAACATGGAAGCCAAGCTCCCCTTAAAATATTAAGTCTACAGAAAGAAAACAGTTGTGAACACAAGAACTCAGAAATACAATATACATGTGCCCTTCCTGAACAATTTGCTACAAGATGAACTTCATGCAACCAAGGGATCCTTGGGGAATCTTCAGCAAAAAGACTAAGGGTGAGCATTTAATATATTTAACTACAGAACTAAGACAAAGGTGGGAACATGATTAAAAGAATAGAATGTATGTGTTATACATGCTGACAAAGTAGAAAGAATGCACAAATATACTAAAATGAAATGACAGAGAGGAAATAACTATGCAGAGGAAATTTCAAAAAATAGATTGATAACTTCTATGTAAATAAATATTAAAGCTAGAGGAAATGGTTAATTTCTTAAAAAATACAGCTTACCAAAACTGACCACAGTAGAGATAAACAGAAAACATTACCAAAGAAAAACCTTCACAAAAGAGCACCAGCTCTAGAGGGTTCCATGGAGGATTATACCAAAACTTTGGAGACCAGAGTCTCAATGCTACATAAATTGTTTCAGGGAACAGGAAATAAAGAAAACTCGCAAGTTTCTTATGAAGCAAGTATAACATTGATATCTAAACCTAATAAAGATAGAATAAAACTGCAGACTAGTATCACTTATGAAAACTGGTGCTAATATTTTATTTAGGATTTCTGTAGACTTCAATACCACATTAAAGAAAAAATAAAGTGATATTTATACCAGAAGTGCAAGGATACTCCAATATCAGAAAATCTATTAGTTAACATAAATAAATGCTTAACATATTAAATTTTATCTGTCTATATATCAATTCTAAAGTCAGTTAATTAATGGGGAAACACTAGCATGCAATATAAGGTCAAAAACAAGGAAAGAATGCCCACCATGTCCACTACTATTTAACATCATTCTGAAAGTATCAGCCAATGGATCAGAAAAAAGAAAGCTACTAGAGTGATAAGAACTGGAAAAGAAAAATAAAGCAATCTCTTTAGATCCCATGATAATATATCTGGAAGACCCTAAACTCTAGAACTAAGAGAATCAATGAAAACTAACTCAATATTGAACAACTGAGTAAGGCTCAAGAGTTAAAATTAACATGCAAAAATCAATGGCCATTCTACACACAGCCAATAATCAATTAGAAGATATAATGGAAAACCCCATCACAATAACAACCAAAAAGATTAAAAATATTTTGGAATAAACTTAACAAATGTTCAAAATCTATATTAAAAACCCCTGACACTCTTGAAAGACACATGCAGACTTGACCAAATGCAGACATTCTTTGTTCATGATTAGGACATCTCAACATCATCAAGCTGTTGGTGTTCCCTAAGTCAATTTGTAAATGTAATGCAATGCAAATAAAAAATTTTTTTTCTAGAACTAGACAAGTCAATGCTGAAGTTTATATGGAAAAATAAACACACAAGAATAGACAGGAAACCACAGCAACAGAAGAGATATGATGGGGAGACTAGCCCTATCAGACAATAAAACATACTGGAAAGTCCCTATGAATACAAAGAGTGTGGTACTGATACATGAACACACCAACGGACTAGAATACAAAGACTAGAAATAAACTTAACTATATACTGAATGTAGTATATGATAATAGTGGTAACTCAAATTACCTGAGAGTAAGGAAAAGCAAAGATAAGCTTTTTCATAAATTGTATTGGGACATATGATCAGTTATTTAGACAAAGATAAAATCAGATCTATACATTCCTTAGACCATGTAAGAATAAATTCCAAATGGATCAAAGAAATGGAACTATGCAAAAACTAGAAGAAAAAACAGTTGAATCCCTCTGAAACTGGAATATAAGGAAAGGTTTTCTAATTATCAATTACAATTCAAAGGCATTAAATAAGATTGATAAATCTGACCACAAAATTAAACTTCTACATGGTAAAACACAATGTAAGCAAAGTTAAGACATAAGTAACAAATATGGATAAAGTATTAGCAACATCACAGAAAAAGGGCTAATTTCCCTAATATATTGAAGACATAAAAAATGCTTTTTAAATTAAGGCATAGTTGGTTTAAAATGTGTCAATTTCTGGTGTACAGCCTAGTGATTCAGCTATAGATATACTCCTTTTCAAATTCTTTTTCATTATAGGCTATCACAAGATATCAAATATGGTTTCCTGTGCTATATAGGAGGAACTTGTTATCTTTGAAGACATTTTTTAAGTTAAGGGGGAAAAGACCAAATATCTTACAGAAAAATGAGTAAAAGTCCCAGACAAGTCACAAAAATATAAAAATAGCCCTTAAAAATAGGGAAAGATGTTCACTGTTACTTATAAGAAAAATGCAAGTTAAATCTGTGGTGAAACACCATCTCTTGCCAAACATATTAACAAAAATTCAAAAGCTGGAAAATGTACTGGTTAGTGAGGCTTTGGAGAAACAACTGATGCACCAGCAATGTATGCAAAACGTCACGTGGCAGTTTTAAAACAAAGTTGCAAAATTTTTGACACTACTCCCATAGAGCGGTGAGGTCTGAATCCCCACCCCTGAATCTGGGTAGTTTTGTGACTACTTCCTCCAACAGAGTACCACAGAAGCAATATTATGTGACTTGAAACTAGGTCATACAAGGTGGTGTAGCTTCTGTCTGGTTGTCTTGGGGTGAATGCTCACTCTCCTGAAATGCATGCCTTCCTAGAACCCAGGAGGCCAATTCTGTGGATAAGTCCATGCTCACTAAGAGTCCACGTGCACATATTCTGGCTGAGTCTGAACTGACCCCAACTTCAGTCATCTCCGTACAGGCACCAGATATAAACAAAGAAGCTGTCATATAATTCCAGTCCCTAACTGTTCTAGTCACCTCATTGCCATCTGAGACTTCCCGATGGAAGCTCTGCAGAGACAAGCCACTTCCATATCCCCTACCTTAATTTCTGACCTAGAATCTAGAAGCACAATAAAAGAAATTGTACACAATTAAGTTTGGGGTGGTATGTTAAGCAGCCATACATAACTAGAGCGTGGCATATCCCTAATCTGAAAATAGCTCGACAGAACGACTATTAATTGACCCTTCAACTCAGCAATCTCACAAGAATCTACTGTGAAAATATATCTTTAGAATATGAAAATACATATGCAGTTATTCATTGTGGCATTATTTATAACTTCAAAATGCTAGAAACTACCTAAAACATCCAAACATAGGAGAGTGGTTGCAGAGCACATGCGGCAGAATACCATGAAGTTATAAAAAAAAGAGGAAGACGTCTACAAGCCAAATGGAGGGATGTGCAGGAAGTATCGAGTAGGGGGAAAAGCTGAACGCAAAGCATACACCACTCTTTGTGTAAGAAAAAAGAAGAAACCATACACAGTCTGTTTATTTCTGAAAGAAGAAACACAGAAAAAAAAAAAGCCAGAAAACAAGAAAATTGGTTACCTGGCAAGAAAAAGCAGGGGAGTGGGTAGAAGGAAAAAGGAAAAGGACTATTTTCAGTATACATTTTTTATGTGCAGTTTTGACTTCTGGCTTGTATTGTTTGTTTTATGAGGGGGAGGTAATTAGGTTTCTTCACTGATTTCCGGTTGGAGGAGGTACTGGGGATTGAACCCCTGACCTCTTGGGTGCTGAGCATGCACTCTGCCACTTGAGCTATACCTTTCCCCCAGTTCTGACTTTTGAAAGCACATTAGTAGTCTACATATTCAAAATACAAAACTGAAACAAAATAGGTTGGGGGGAGTTAAAAGGGAATACAACTAAGTAAACGAACTCAACCATATTTCAAATGAATAAAACAACTCAAGGGTCGGGGAGGGAGTGGAGAATCCAATGCAAGTTAACTTTCAGATACAGTATTATTTTTACTACACAGTCTTAGTCTAGGGGAAAAGAGAGTGTAAACAAGTCTTAAATTTCTCTTAGTACCTCTGTTTGTCATAGTGGCACAGACGTAGAAGTTCTCAAAGAAAAGTGTTCATGTTGGGAGCTACAGTCCTCACTGCGGAGATAGAGAGAGGAAAAAAAAAGTGGAATGGGGGAGGCAAGAAGAGCTCTGTGGGCTGGACTGGAATGGGAGCAATCAGTATGAATTCACAATTTCATGTAGTATATGAAACTCCTCAGTCTTTGAAAAGACAAGTTGGGTTACTTTGGAGCATCTAATACAGAGCTTTATGTTCACCCCGTAAAACCTAATCTCTCTCGGTCCATCTGAGATTGGGTGGGGAAAGGGAACTTGGTTTGGCTGCCCTCCCTCCTGCCTGCTACCTCGTATTAACATACTGGGGACTCCCAAATCTCAGGCTAGTACAGTACTAGCAACTTACCTTCATTTTTGGATTTTGTTGACCAACTGTTATAGTTCTATTTCTATGAGAAAATTTGTTTCAAAAATGAACTTTTGGAGTACAAACCAATTTTACTCACTGCCTACACTTTAACCAAAAAGTCTGTTTAAACTAAGCAAACATTAAATTCTTAGCTTCAGGCACTACTCTATCTAATTCGTATTTTTCACTAGAGCACCTGCCTTGGCCCTCTGTTCTTGGGATAAAGTCTTTAAAGTCACAGATGCAATTTAATAGGATGGTCAGGGAATGCTTCACCAAGAGGGGGACATTTCAGCAAAGATTTGAAGGATGTGATGAAGATTCTGGGAATTAAATTCCTTAATAACCAAGTCTTAGAGTCAATTTCCCACCCATAACAGACAACAGAAGTGCCTGCTTTTTCAACATCCAAATGTCTCTAACTTACTGAGAGTAAACATGATAGCCAGTGAGCAGAGCCAACATTTCTCAACATTTCTACTATGTCTTCTATGT
This sequence comes from Camelus ferus, assembly GCF_009834535.1. Lineage (NCBI taxonomy): Eukaryota > Metazoa > Chordata > Mammalia > Artiodactyla > Camelidae > Camelus > Camelus ferus. The sequence continues at coordinate 17,496,487 of NC_045727.1, forward strand.
CCCACTGCAGTCCATCTCATCACTCCCATCCCCAAGGAGAAAATTCCTGTACTTTAGAGGCATTCTTCAGCGACTTCCCTCAATCCAAATGGGAACTATAACAGTGATTCTCAAAGCATGGTCCACAGAGCAGCAACATCAGCATATTCTGGAACTTGCTAGAAATGCAAATCCTCACATCCACTCCGGACCTACTGAATCAGAAACTCTGCAGAGGGACCCAGCAAGGAGTTTTATCAAGCCTCTACGTGATTCTCACGTATGCTAAAATTTCAGAACCATGTTCTAGTTGACTAAAATTACACTTCAGAGTGAATTTCTTTGCTTTCCCTGTTAGGGACTGAATTGTGTCTCCTCAAAATTCTTTGTGTAAATTCTAACTTGAAAGGTGACTGTTATTGGAGATAGGGCTTTTTAAAGAGGTAACTGGGGTTAAAAGAGGTCAGGAAGGTGGGGGCTCCAATCCAATAGAATCAGTGTCCTCATAAGAGGAAGAGACACGTCAGGCAGGTGCACAAAGAGAAAAGGCCAGATAAGGACACAAGGTAGCCATCTACAAGCCAAGAAGAGAAGCCTAAGGAGAAAATTCATTTTGCCAATCTTGATCTGTGACACGTCAGCATCCAGAACTATGAGAAAATTAATTTCTCTTATTGAAACCACCCAGTCTGTGGTTATCTTGTTATGGTGGCCCTCGGAGACTAAGACCTTCCCTTTTACCTCAAGCAATACTTAATTTTGATGCTTTTTTTTTTTCTTTAGGTGTGACCTGAAAATACTGGTCATTGTTAAAAGAAAACTGTCTGAAATTCCCTTGGGCATTTGTAAAACTCGTTCTTCAAGTCACTCTTTCACTCTTTTTAGATGATAAAGGAAGGGTTATCTTATACCCTACATCCCTAAGAAGATAAACCAGAAGCATATGCAGCTTAACCTGTCAGAAGTCTATTTTCAAGCACAAAATGGTGCTGCTTCCAGCCTACTTTGACTTTGGTCTACTCTTTACCCTGTCTAAGCAAAGACTGGACCCCTTTCTCAAGTTCTTGTCCCCTACTCTCCCTTACTACAAGAATGCCAGATAACTAATAGGCTTTTTTTTTAAGAGTTTTAATTAATTAATTAATTTTGTATTGAAGTACAGTTGGTTACAATGTGTCAATTTCTGATGTACAGCACAATGTCCCAGTCATGCACATACATATATTCATTTTCATATTCTTTTTCATTAAAGGTCATTACCAAATATTGAATATAGTTCCCTGAAAGGCTTTTGAGCACACTCACTTTTATTTCAGTTCATAGCTAAGTGTTTTTAAATCACAACTGTATTTCCTCCTTTATCCAGTTTACATAGAATGTGATACGGAGCATACCACAAAACCTCCTAAAAAATCCAAAAGGAAACTTCAGCAAAAATATGTTACATTGAGTACACTCTTCATTAAGAAATACTAACAAGTAACAAATGAATATTAAATCAACCAAACATATTCATAAACAACCTAACCAGCCCAAGAGCACCCTCCAGGCACAGGCCATTTCCCCAGGCATCACTATGCCTACATCAGTGCACAGCCTATTTATGTTCAATAGCAACATTACACTACATGATTGGAAGAGTTTCACATTCCAAGTGGAGTGTCGTGTGTGTGTGTGTGTGTGTGTGTGTGTGTGTGTGTGCGCGCGCGCGCACAGACACATGTAGCAAAGTTACTTAGCTAAACTGACAGTAAGTGCCACCACAGTGGCCACATACATACTAAGAGAAAACAGCTGGGTATTAAGCCAAATAAAAATATGATCCTGTCTCTACCACATATCCATAATTAAACATAATACCCTTATGCGGCTACTTACATTTTCTAGAAATACAAATGATTCATTTCTTTCAACTCACTAGTGAGTAACGTCAAGAAAGTGGCCAATTTTGAGATTTACACACGTTAGCCACTATATATAAAAATAGATTAAAAAAATAAGTTTATTTTGTATAGCACAGGGAACTATGTTCAATATCTTATAATAACCTTTAATGGAAAAAATATGAAAGTGAATATATGTATATATATGCATGCCTGGGATATTGTGCTATACACCAGATATAGACACAATGTAACTGACTGCACTTTCATTAAAAAAAAAGTGGCCAATCTAACCACCTAGTCTCTTTCTCATTTAAATAATACTGACAGCATTATTTTCCCATAAAGATACGACCATACAGAACACCTTTTAAGAATGTACAGAACTCTTAATTAACTAGAATTTAACCCAAATGGTTATTGATTAGAACATTTTTGCTCTAATTTAAAGAGGCAAGTTTATAAATGAGATCCATTTTAAAAACACATACCAAATTTCACAGAAGAGTATACATTTGGATCATTATTCCTCTTACTATACATCATCTGCTGAAAAACTGATGGTAAAAATTACAAAACTGGGGCAACTGAATAAAATATTATTTTATCCTATATATTATACTTGCTAAGACAGAAAGAATATGAATTTGGGGGGGACAAGTTCAACAAGGGATTGAAATAAAATTACTCACCCAGTGATTTTAGTTGCTAGATTTTACAAGTTAGAATACTATTTATTTTTTCAGTGTTTACATGAAAGATCATCCTTTCCATCAATTTAGTCATATGCAGAAGAATACTAAGTCAGATGTTTAAAAAAAAAAAAGAGCCCAAAAACATTTAAGAACATTCTGCTCCAAGTGAGGAGAGAAAAACCAGGACTGTATTGCTGACCACCTGAGAAGTCCTATATAAGCACTCAAAGGCACCCACCTTACAAATCAGACATCATTCTAGAACAAAGTCCTTAGTGAGCATCTAACCAAAGAAGATGATGAGGCTTTCAGCCAAGATTTTTGTCTGTTCAGTGTACCAGGGCACAGATTTAGAGCACTTTCTTTCATATAACCACTGAGGTCTCATCGATATTACTCTTGATTATTAAGGGTAACTGACTGAACTATAAAAGAACAGTTAACACTGATCAGTTGAGCAGAGGTTTTAAATTATAAAATATTTGGAGACTCGTAAGAGTTTTGGCACAATTGTTACAAACTGCAGAACAGAGGGATGAGCTACAGGGATCAGGCGTCAGAGCTCTACCACTGGTTTACACACGTTAATGAAACCATTTTACCCTAGTGTTCATTTAGCATCAAGTGCCTACAATAAATAAATAGAAAGACAATAAATTTCCATTTAAACAGGACAGAGACTACGTGCTTTAACCAATATCATCCCAGCACCTAGCAGAGTACCTTGAATTACAATGAACACACATAAAGCTGGCACTCAAATAGTTTTCTGAATGGGTACTATTTCTGTCAGAGTTTAGGAAAGCCACCCACTGAACAGTGGAATGGGCACTAAAATGGGAGTCATATCTGGGTTTTCATCCTCACTGTACAATCTTGGGCAAGCTGTGGGGTCCCCAGCTCTGTTTTCTCATCTAAAAAAAGAGGACTGGACCAAGCTCTCTAAGATCTTTTTGAGCTTTAAAATTCTTTGCCCTCAAAATGCTGCCCCTTATTAGCTCTCCCAGTCCAAGTGCAAAAACATCAGTGCTCCCTTCCATGGATTTAGGGCTACTCTTACCTTTTGCTTATAGTCTACCAGAAAAAAAAAACCAAGAAAAACAAAAAAACATAAGAAGCCTGAAGTTGAGCTACAATGTAGAGTCAGTATCAAGTTCACTTTAATGGTTCAGAGCCTTGGCTCACTGTATTGACTTCAGTTGTTTCATCCAGAGTCTAAAAACCTCCTGTCTACACTGACTGGCAATAAACAGATGCTCTTCAAACTTTCTTTTCAATACTGGCATCCTTTTAAAAACCTATGGTCCGTATTTCAACTTCCTGTTTTCCAACTTAGAGGAAAGATTCACACTGCTACTGCCTGTCTTGTCAGACCCTAACAGGGTTGTCAAGTGAAATATAGAACATCCAGTTAAATCTAAATTCAGACAATCAACAAATACTTTTTTAGTATCAGTATGTCCGTCCAATGTGTAGAATATTTATACTAAAAAATTAACTCATCTGAAATTAAATTTAACTGGGTGTCCTGTATTTTTACTTGCTAAACCTGGCAACTCTAATACCGATTTAATTATTAGCGGTTTCCAAACAAATTTTAAAAAGTAGTTTAAACACTAAATGTAATCAATTTTCTTTGATTCAGAAGGAAATTAGGCCTTTCAATAGCTAAGCTTCACCTCACTCTGGTTTCCCAACTTACCACACTTAAAAAACATTGGAAACGAATTGTCAAATAGCTTCTGCCAGCTATATGACATGCCTTCCTGGCTGCAGACTAATAGAATAAATAACCTTCATGCTTCTAAGACGAAACTTAAAAACACCAAATTCCCAATCTACAGCTCAGAGGCTGCCTTATTTCACATGGCCCATATTCAGTATGTTTTTTCAATTGAGATATAACTGACATATAACATTATATTAGTTTCAGGTCTAGATACAATTATTCAATATTTGTTTATATTGCAAAATGATCACAAGTCTGCTTAACATTCATCACTATACACAGTTACAATTTTTTTCCTGTGGTAAGAACTTTTTTAAAGATTTACTCTCTTAGCAACTTTCAACTATACAATACAGTATTATTAACTATAGTCACCACGCTGTGTATTACATTTCCAGGGCTTACTTATTTTATTACTAGAAGTGTGTACCTTTTGACCACCCCAACTCATTTGCACCACCACCCCCTCCAAACCTCCACAATCACCAATCTGTATCTGTTCATTTGTTTTTCAAATTCCACATATAAGTAAGATAATACAGTATCCATCTTCCTACGTCTAACATTTCATTTAGCATACTGCCCTCAAGGTTCAACCATGCTGTAACAAATGGCAAGATTTCCTTCTTTTTTATGGCTGAATAATATTCCACTGTGTATATATACACACACATTTTATATAAACCATCAATATAGCTTCTTAATCCACACCTATTCTTTAATTTGCTATATAAGTACTTATATTCATCTTTTTTACCCAATACATCATAACCAATCAGGGAGACACTTCTTTTGTATCCTCACCTTCATCTCCTACCTTACACCACACACATAGTACACACAGTGTTCACATACAAAGTTTAGCAAGTGTTTTCTAAATTCTGAATGTCATTCTAGAATAGTATAAATACAAAAGCTATAATGGTCTGCACTGAATTTGCACTGATCCCATCATAAACCCGGAACTCACTTTTTGAATTAAATTCTTATCAACTGCTTAACTCATAGTTTAAACATAAAATGTATAGAAATTCCAGTTAGGAACTTTCTGGATAGTTGGATTATTTCTAGTAAACATTTACTAAGCATCTAACAAATCTAGACTCTGTCCTGGGTGCTGCTGACTATGACTATGCAGTATGACTATAAAATAATAACTGATATGTCAAAATATGTATCAGAAATACATAGCCTAAGATGCCCATTTTTATAGTAAGTATAAATTACCTCAGCTCATCCTAATAAGGCTGTCATTGCTGAAAACATTTCAAGCACTCCTATTTTGAAATTTCCTTTAGAGTGTGAGGCACTTTTGAAAGAAAGTATCCTCAATGATAGCAAATCTTCAATTTTTGGAAGATACATCAAAAATAATTTTGCACACAAGTTTCATTAATAAGTGGATGGCTCACACACTGTTACAGGGACACTGGTGTAAAAAAAAACTATCATAGAACCTGTTGTATATCAGAGGCAAGTGTTTATGAAAGGCAGTATTTCTTAACACAAAATCTCCTCACTCAATTCAGAATGTCAACATCCTAAGCTCAAATGAATTGTTCAATCTTGAGGAAAGGATTCAACAGAATTATGCTTTTTTAAAATTAATAAACATGTGTTTTACCATTTATTATTTATCACTTATTAATGTTGACAGGAATGCTTTCTTGAATCTCCAATGCTGTGTTTCTACTACAGACCTTAACTTTTTCCCCCCAGATATCATCAGACATATCACACTTCATCAACAATTACTATTTCCTCCTAATATCTCTGGTTGTATAAATTCTCCTTTTAAGATCAAGATAATATCAAGTCTTCAGTGTCACTATAAATGTGTGGCACAATCTTCCCAGAATCTAAGCAGAAGCAGATTTAAATTTGGACTTCTATAATCAATATTTAGAGTCAATCAGATTAAGCCAAATCTCTAGCCTCCTGTACATTTTTTTTTCATCAAGCCTTAGGTAAACAGGTAAGCATTTAAAAAATCATCCAAGAGCATTTTAATCCTACAGAAAAACAAAACAAAACAAAACAAAAAACTGGCCCTTGACATTACTTTAAACGTCTGGTAGCATGTCAGAGGCTCAACACTGTACAGCAGGAAGAGCAGCAGACAAGGGAGTTAGAGGGCTGGGCCCCCAGGCCTTCTCTGCCACTGAGCATCTGGGCAGGTTGAACTGACTCATTTCTCTACCTCCAGATAGAGGCCATTATCTTTTCTGGAGGGCTGCAAGACAGAATGCATGATACCAACTGTTACATGCAACATGTTCTGACACAATCAATCCTCTTCTGACTACCAAAGAGGATCTTTATCCTAATGACCTCAAATATTAAGGCTAGTAAGCCAAATCCATTTTCTTTACAAAAGCAGTGTTCTGAAGCCGGTGACTGTTCACTAGTATAATACTCAGTCTTCATGTCAAAAGTACTTATTTAAAGGCAGAATTGGCTTGTGAGCTATTTATTCGCTTTGCCATGAGATGAATTTTATCCTTATAAAGAGAATACTTTATTTTAAATATTTTACACAAAAATCTTCCAAAAACATACTGCAAAATTATCTTGGACAATTTGAAAAAGTCAAACATAATTAAACCAGCAAGTAATCACCAAGGATTACTACTCTTTTTTTTTTTTTAATTTTTGAATTTTTTTTTAAGACCTACAGTTTGCCAGGTACTATGCTAGGTCCAGGGGATATAAACCACCCCAACATAGACTCCACTCTTGAACTCTGTTTAACAGTAAAATGACAGATAAATATACGATAACAAATAGTATTTTAGAAGTACCATACTTCCCTGGATTAAATGTATTTCGGAAATCATTCTTCCCACTTCCCAGCATTTTTAGCCCATAAAATTAGGAAATTCCACCCTTGTTGAGTTGACGGGAATCTGAATCCCCAACTTTCACGTAAAACAGCTTTCAGAAGTTTATAATTAAAGAAGTAACAGTGAAACCAAAAACGAGTTATACAGATTGTCTGTCACATACCAAGCAAAGCAATTAAAGGGAACAGAATTTGCTACCTCTCAGAAAAATCACAGAATTATCAAATGAAGGAAAGGCAGTGTTTCCTTTTTCTGTATTAAAACTCAGAGTTACTATTACATTAAGGACAAAAAAATGAAAACATACAAAGAGAATTAAAAAAACTTGAGTTTTAAACCAACAGGAAATGCAAACAAAACCTATCTACTTACTAAGTTTCAAAATTACATGTCAACTGTCAAGGTGAGGAGGTCAAGGTGGTTAAGGAGGTCAAGATCACAGAACATAGGTTATAAAAAGCAACATATTACCATGTTGTGATTCTTAATCAATGGCCAAAATGTTTCAGATGACTTAAGACTCAGAAAACACTTTGACTCAGTTTTCTATATTAAAGAAAGCAGAATATCACTATAATATGCTTCTGTTAGTAAAAGTATTTCTGTATGCATATGTAATTTTCCCTTCTACTCCCCACAACTATTATTAACTCAGTAATTTATTTCCTAAAGGATGTTTCAGAATCAAGGAAACATTGACTTAATACAAAGCAATGGCAACACCTGCGTGGGGAAGGTGGGGAATTTAAGAGTGTGTGTCTTGAAGAAAAAGTAGTATTTTGTAATATGGGGAACTAGGGCAAAGTATGATGTACAAAGTATGTCCCAGATTAACAAGCAGGCCAGCATATCTGTGACACAGTAAGAACTCCTGATGTGCCTGCAGGTCATCATTGTGACGGCAGAGATGGGGTCATACAGGGGGCTCAGAGCCTAATGGACACATGAGAATTCAGTAAGTGCCTAGAGAGAAGCATTTCATTTTCTGGAGAGCTTGGGAGGCCTTCATGAAGGAGTTCCATCATGAGTCCTAAAAGACAGCTAGTCCAGATGAGGATAGCAGCACAGAGTTACTGTTTTTGAACCAAATTTTCCTTGACTATTAAATTTTGTGAATTCCTATTTTTTAATTTTAAAAACCTTTTTCACTATCAAGATACCAATTTTCAATTTTTCTTTTTGGTACTTTTTGTGCTTGCTTCTGAACAACCTTTCCAGTTTCTCCACATTTGTTCTCATCTGCAGTGAGCTGGGAAACCAGTGATCAAAATGCTATAAAAGTGTATTTAAAATACTAGTAAACAAACCAAGTAAACACCGAAAGTGGAGTGAGGCACTGAGAGATTTGATGCTTGGACTCCTGGCTTCTAAGAGGGCCCGTCTGCCAATTTCCTGGTTCTCTACATGTTTTACATGGTTCAGGAAGCTAGACAAATAATACCCTTCAGGCTAGGAAAGAAATTATCCCACACCTCTCCCCACTCTTCTGGTCTCCTTCCTCTTTCATTCCTTTCCTTTCAGAGGCATTTCAGACGGCCACTGTTCACTAAGTTGCATTCCTTGACAAGAAGACTATTATTCACAGACTTCAACATTAGAGGAATGTCATGATAGTTATTTTGGCACATTTTATGCTTTTACATCTTTAACTTTCTAAGCAATTAAGAGGCAGTACTTGACAAAGAGGAAAAAAAAAAAAACACCTGCTCTGAATATTCAAATACATATATGCTGATGTCTATCGACTAACCGGATGCAAAAAAATTACATTCAATCCCATAATCCATCCTATTCTCCCTCCCCCATCACATCCCACTTCTACAGCTGCCATCTTAAGGTCCTCAACACCACTACAATCTATTGACTTTTGATGACTCTAATCTCTTTGTGTACAACTGCAGCTTTAAACTAGAATCTCTCTAGACCCCCAAAACCATTCCAAATTTTTTCCTTTCAACTCCCAGTTGCATCTGCTTTATAGGGCCACCTAGTATAGAATATACTGGAGGGGCACAGTCAAAGAAACTCCTCAAAAGGAGGAGTTTTCCCTCATTTTAGCACAGAGACCTTCACCCACACAGCCTCAGCTAGGGGAAACATTCAGCTGGAATCTTCAGACACGCATCAAAAAAGGACATGGTAGGGACAAGTCCAAGATTATGATGCAACTCAGAACTGACAGTCTGGCTCTCCACCTCGGCTGTCTGTGGAATACAAGCTGAGCTCAGTACAACTTGAAAAAAAAAAAACAAACTTCAAAAGTAACAGTGACAGAAAGAGAGATCACTATCAAGAGTTCTAAGAACAGGACAGGATGGTAGCAAAACTATGGAGATTTGAAGGTTTGACAGCTGACTGCAAAATGCCCTTCTTCCTTGTCTAAGAATAGCTGGAAACGATATATCCCCACTCATTACAGCAAGAGATCAAAGACCAGGAAGGGGACATGTGCGTATGTGCATACACTTAACACTGGCTCCTTGGAAGCATACAGCACCCGATGAATCACCGCACAAAGAAGGAAACCAAGGAGGAACACTGGACACACCAAGTGAGCTGGACTGAAAGTCCTGCATAACAGCCTCTCTTCTTGGCAGGCCACAGTTGTTACTGCCTAGCACAGCGATCACATAAATAACTTTTGAAGGAACTTTTATATGCAAAATCTTAAATTTTCCAAAGTCTGAGGATTAAAAAAAAAAAGTTCACATATAATGTCACAGGAAAAGCCTGCTAGGACACCTTCCTAAAACTTTAAAATTCTACTTCATCTACAAACACAGAACCTCTTTTCTGGATTAACTCAACATATATTTGCACTTAAATGCTTAACGTCAAACTTTTGGAGAGTTTTCTCCTCTGGAAAAAGAAAAGATTTATTAATCTGTAACAAGTATTTTAGAAAGACTTTTTCTATTTATCTATTCATCTATATCATCAGCATTTTGAAATAAAAGTAACATCCACTTCCTTGGGCTGCTTCTTAGTATCCTACTCCACTTAGTAAAGTCTATCTTACCCATTAAAAGCAGGCATAGTGGAACTATCTCAAAAAGAGTTAGTTATATAGCATGGTTGTAACAAAGTATTTCTCATCTTCAGTTGTGTGGTTCAGCTAACATATTATTCAGCTTAAGTTAAAAGAAACAGGGCCGTAGAACCAGAAGGAAAAAAAATCCTCCCTTGACCCTCAAAAAAAAAGGACAAAGAAAAGAAACAGGGCCCTGTGATAAACAGTCACCACAAGCATATTACAGTTTCTAAAGAGACACAAAACAAGCATTTTACCGGAGTCCAATGTCAGTGGATTCAGGCTTAAGACTGGACACAAGATGCTCATTCAAGAGTCATTAGGAATATCACAGGTGAAAAGTACTGTGCCAGAGGCGAGTAATTAACAGTCCCTGCTCTCAAACTGAACATCTCTTGGAAGTGTCAAACATGTAAACAACAACAAATTGTGAATTTTTAAAAAGGCTATGAGAATTTGAGAAAGTAAATCAGAGAGCTAGAAGCTGAGTGGCATGAAATGTACAGACAGCAGAAAAAGACAAAGAATCCCAAATACCTAACCAGCCTCACAAAGAGGCTGGCAGAAAAATTTAATCAAAAGACGACAAACTACCAAAGTCCTTTAAACTCAGTAATTACAAAGAAAACAATCACAAATGAAGATAAACATCTACAAAAAAAGACGTTCACTGGAGGATTATTTAACAAGAGAAAACCTCAAAACCCAAACATCCAGTAACAAGGGAAGAGCCGTGGGATGAAATATCACACCCACTAAAATGATGCTAATGAAAAAAAATTTTATGACTTGAGAAAATGATATAAAGCTTTTTAAAATCATAGTTATACCTACATTATCTCAAGCATGTTAACAGGTATACAAATTTTTTTAAAGATCAAAAATAAATCAAAATGTTAAAGCTATTTCTCAGAGGTAGTGATTCTGTTTCATTTTTACACTGTTCTGTATTTTCCAAAAATTTATACAAGCAGTGTTGCTACATTTTAAATTGGTAGAAAAGTTAGGTAAGTCACTGTATTCTAGGATTCCTCTTTAAAACCATTAATAACTCTTTCCATCTTTTCCGGTAGAGAATCTCCCTCCCCTAAATTCCACAGAACCCACTAATATAAATAGGATAATATTTGTAAACTGCCTGCTAACAGTACCTGGCAGATAGAAAGTAATTACACAAGGTTCATTTTACTCAGTATTTCTAAATCTCTTTATCTAGTCAAAATAACTAGTGTGTTTTAGAGCTGGTCTATTTTTCATGGCACCTTGACAAAAGAACCACGTTTTTTGTTCTTCTCTTCTGAATTCCAACATCTCTTAAGAGATGACTGCTATCTCCCTCTGAGATTCTTCTTTCAAAGGAAGAGCACGAGGAAGAAGTTCTGTCAAATATTAAGTTCTTCAAAGGGAAGACAGGAAATTACTGAAGGGGGTGAAATTTTAAAATATAGTAAATTCTCAAGACACACCTACAAAAGGATACTCCTTAACATATTGTATTAAAGAGTCTTTCACAAGTCAACATTTGATGGGATTGATCTAACACTAAGAGTATATACTGATCTAGATGAAGAAATGGAGAAATCACATACCAGACTCCTATGAGGGACAGGGCTGTATGCAATTCTTTGGAGAAAAAAAATCTTCATATATTCTTATGAGCTGCTTGGGGTGTGTGTGTGGAGTAGTGGTGGTGGTGGTGTGATAGCAAAGGACATCCCAGGGGAAACTCAAGAAACCAAAGATGGCAACCAACTGTTCTATGTAATAAAGAAGTGAAAAATTTGAACTTGCAGAGTGGAGGAAGACGTGTGGGAGAAATTGAGGACCATGAGTGGACTTAAGAGGACTGTCTTCCGTAAACAAGGTTTTAATCAAGTCCACATTGCTCACTTTTGCTTTTGTAAAAATGGATTCTTTTATCCAAAGTACTACTGAATACTGCATCTAAGTTGTACACAGACAAGACTGCACACAGACACAAGAACTGAATGACAGGGGATGTATCTGGCTTATGCATACACACAAACTTACTCCATATATGCATTCATTTTTAGTTTAGTCAAACTTACAAAAGTAAACAGTTTGCAGATACAAATCCATAAGGCTTTAAAAAAAATAGCAGTCTTTTTAGTCCCCTTACCACACTTTCCATTCAGAGGCAATGAGAAACAGGGGCCTCTCATTTTAGTACCTATTTTTACAATATTACTTGCAGTGCTCCTACTTGCTTTAAGTTTTTGTTGAAAGATTTGAGATATATATATATATATATATATATATATATATATATATCTCATTCTTTCCCCTCACCCCCAACACAAACGCTTCCCAAAGTACTTTTTATGTAGAGTATATAAAGAAACTACAATTTAATAATCAACAGCCTAATGAAAATTGAACAAAATATCTGAGCAGACACTATATGCTATTGGACACCAAGATGTCCATCAATGAGCAAATGGATAAACAGACTGTGGTATATTCATGCAATGATACACTGATAAGCAATAACAAGAATTGATCTATTAAATTTATGCAGCATAAACTTCAAATAATTATGCTGAATGAAAGCTGGACAAAAAGAGAACTCATAACTTATGATTCTATGTACCTAAAACTCTAGGAAGTTCAAATTACTTTATAATGACAGGAAGCAGATTAGTGGTTGCTTGAGGGAAGGAGATGGGAGAGAAGGGAGGGAAGAGGATTACAGAAAGGCACAAGGAAATTTTTAGGGAGATGGCTGTGTTCATGAACGTGATTATGGTGAGTTTCACTGCAGCATACATACATCAAAACTCAAGTTTTTCACTTTAAATACGTGCAGTGTATTATATGTCAATTATGCTTTAATAAGGCTGTAACAATTTTTTTTAATTATGAGAGAAAAAAATAGGACACAAATAAGCTGAAGAGGATTCTAGACTCACAAGTAGGGCTTTCTGACTAGAGTCCACTGTCAGGTGATCAGACTGGGACACTCTCTTTGGACATCCCCTCCGGCAAACAGTGTCAGAATCTTTAGGTCCTTTCCCTTGAGCTGGTCAGAGTCCTCAGAGGAGACACCTCAACTCTGGCCAGCATCCTGAAAGTGAGGTGCAGGAAGGCAGCTGGGGGTCTGAACATAAACACTGTAAACTCACACTCACTCTCATTTTCATATACTGTGGCAGAGAGCAGAGTCAAATGCCAGCAAAATGCCACTTCTTTAACTGGAAGTCTTAAACACATTTATTGAAAAGCTGAATTATCTTCCTGAATGAAACAGCGTATCACCAATGAAACATGAAAAGATAAACTAGTTAGTTAAAAGGCAAAATTAGAAGGGAAGCCTAAATGATAAATTAAATGGTTGATAATTTGGGGTGAGGTGTGGGGAGAAGGCAACCCACTATGGACATACATATTGTCTTAGAAGTCAAAACTTCCAAGAAAGAAAATTAATAAAACTCCCTGATTCTATATTTTGTACTTTTGGGGGAGGTAACAAAGAAACCAAGGGATTTACCCAAGGTCACATGGCTTTTTAGTGGCAAAATTTATATCTGGAGAGGTCTCAAGACAACATCAGAGTAAAAACCAAAATCGGAAGTTTTAGGTCTAGTCACACACAGGAATACCATCAAGATATACAGGCTCTGAGAAAGGCAGGCATTCCTAGCAAAAGGCACGAAGCAGCGAGAGGGTGCAGAGGCAAAAGAGAATCAGGTAAGTCCCAGTGTTCAATAACATATATAAAAATATTGGAGTTCAAGCTTAAAGGCAGATGAATTTAAACTTTACCCTAAATCCACTCTGCATGCGGAGAAGGGTTGATTGGTTGATGGATGTTTGTTTTTCTGATACCTGACATTCAGAGTCTGATGCTGGAGATCTCCTTTTCCTGGACTTTGCCATCCACTCTTTCCCATCTCACTGACCGACCTTCCTTGTTTTCGGCCCTCTATCTGCCTTTTAACTCAGTAGTTGTCCACCATAGTATTAGTTGTCAAGAGTAGCCAAAGAAAAGGACCTGAAGTTTGTGACTCACTTTTTAAACAAACAAACAGCAGTTAAAGCATCACTCACTTGATTTGGGGCATAAACAGAGAAAAAGACAGAATTATAGCAAAGGAACTGAAAATGTTTCATAACTCCAGGTATAAGCAAGGGAGCATGGACTATATGCCAGTGTCACCCATGTGTGTCCCAAGAAGAAAAGATCATCCTCTAACCCATCTCATTTTTGCTGGATCCAATGATTTCTGCCTTCACAGATTTTTTTTCTTTTCACTACCAAAACCATTCTACACTTCTCTTTTGATCAACATTTAAGTCCTTCTATAATATCTTAGCAACAATTAGGTCTATAAAATATAACAGGGTTGGGAGACTACTCAAGAGCGACGCACCTGTGCGCTTTCGGCTGTGCTGATCACTGGGGAGTAATCTCTGGAGGGCAACTTCTTTTGAGCATACTGATATGTAACAGTTTGCATCCTAAATCTACAGGAAGCATTAATTGCTCAAATGTCTGAAATTATGACTCCATGAGCATTTCAACAGAAATGATACAAGTACAGGCTTTCCTTTCTTGACCTAAGTAAAGCAGTTAGAGGAATAACCACATTGCTATGCTTTAAACTTTCACGAAAACCATACACCTAAACCCATTCCTGATGCCTACCATGATCCTGTTGGTCATGAGCCAACTGTTCACGCTCATCTCGTGGAAAAGAACTCTCAGAAAAATCAGAACCTGCAGCAAACAGACATTTAAAAACCTGGCTCCAACCGTTTTCCTGTTGATAAACAGTAACTACAAGGGTATCATATTTTAAATTTTAGATCAGAATATACGCTTTAAATTATGGCATTTTACATTATACACAGTATGATAATGAATCTTATGATAATGATAAGATACGTAACACACGTATCTTGAGAACATCAATCCTGATGAAAAGAAAAGATGTCACAAGCTAGAGGAAAAGTGAAACTTGTCATTTTAAGATAAAAATTATAGCTACTATAATGACTAATTACAAGAAAATGTTTACATATTTAACTGTTTATCGTCCCCTCCTCAAATTAGTTTTCCCTTAGTATTGAAAAAGAAGGCATTCCTTGACCCAATTTAATCCTGGGCCTGGTTAGAAAAAAACTTAAAACAGGAGATGTGGGTTCTTTTACAAATGGTTCCCACTTTTACGTTATCTGTCCTTTTTCCTGCTACTTAAAAAACTAAAAATAAATTCCATAAAACTAGATTTTTAACTACAGCTCATCTTTTCCTTCCCACAGGACTACTTAGTAAAATCCTCTGCACTCAATAAAGAAATATGGTTATACATGGTTTGTATAAACCACACATAAATATGGTTTTGTGTCAGACTGATAATGACACCCATCTCCTCTTCTGGGCACACACTGGTCCATGTTCCCAGCCTCCTGTGCAGCTAAATGTGGCCATCAGAAAAGGAGTGATATGACCACATCCAGGCCTGCCCTATTAAAAACTCCCAGGGGAGAAATCCCATGCTCTTCCACTGCAGACTTGGAAACCATGTATTAATGATGATGGAGCCACAAAATGGAAGAAACCTGGGTCTCAGCATCTCCACCTGGAAGAGCATCTCAGGAACACCATTTTGGACTCACATGCGTGAGGATTAGAAGTGTATTATGAAGTGGGAAGTAAGTGGGTTCTGTTTGCTTGTCCAAAGTTCTTTCAAAGTAACTTAAGTGGTTGATGTTTACCGTGTGAAGAATTTTTTTTTAGTTAAGGAAGTAAGTTTTTTGGTTCTAAGGTGCCATCTCTTAAAAATGCAGGAAAAGAAAAATAAACTAGAAAAAATGAAGAGCGCAATTAATCAAGATGTTACTGTTTACCAACTTTCTCTTTTAAGAATTCTGAGGTAGATAAATAAAGCCCTTCTCATATGAAAAAAAAAAGTGTATCATGTAAGCTACTGAAAATGCAGGGCTTCTCCATTAACTCTCCTAGCACACAGCTTTATCAACATACTCCAGTTACTACTGCAGAAGGGCCAGACTGCTGTTTATCTTACCTTTTTCAAAGACTCCTTCTGCTTCCAGCACAGAGACGGTGAGGCTGGCTGACATCTTGACCAGCTCCACCTTCACAGTGACCTGTGAGGGGCTGTGTTCCAGAAGCTCCACCCCAATAGTCACATTTCTTCCAGGCCTGACGATCCCTGGAGCTGTCACCAGAAACTTGGGCCTAAAGGAGGGGAAAACAAAGTTTCTTAGCCACACATCTCTGTTCTTTCAAGATCCTCAGCTTTCATAGACAGTGGGACAGTCTCCCTGTACTGTGCCAACTGCAACCATTCCAATTACTGTTGCCCCACTGCTCCACTTAGCAACGGCACTGACACGCTATTATGACAGTAACACCCATAATCAATTTTTATCCAGCTTTATTGATGTAATTGACATACAGCACCATGTAAGTTTAAAGTGTACAGAGAAGGATATGACTTACATAATATCATGATTATCCTAAGTTTAACGAATATCCATAATCTCATTTAGATACAAAATCAAAGAAATAGAAAAAGTAGTTTTTCCTTATGATCAAAACTCTAAGGATTTACTCTTAACTTTTATATATGACATACAGCTGTGTTAGTTGTATTTATCATGCTGTACATTCTCATAATCAATTTTAATGTAGTAATTCACGCACCACTAGAGGATGGCCTGTG
This sequence comes from Camelus ferus, assembly GCF_009834535.1. Lineage (NCBI taxonomy): Eukaryota > Metazoa > Chordata > Mammalia > Artiodactyla > Camelidae > Camelus > Camelus ferus. The sequence goes on from NC_045727.1 coordinate 17,513,357, forward strand.
TTATAATTTCCGTTTTATAAACTACAAACAGCACAGGACAGCTTACCCTGGGACACGCAGAAGTTACTGCCAAATATTAAGCCTCTAAACTCCTTTACAGAAGATCTCATCCCAGTGTGACTTTTTTTTTCTTGGCTTAAACGCGCACACACATTTTGCCTGTTTCTTATTCAAATCTTCATGCTTTGGCATCTACTCAAGAAAACACCATTTAACCAACACCACTGATTAAAGTATACCATCTGAAATTCAACTATCCTTGGTGACTTTACCAGGCACGGAGCATAAGAACTGCTAAAACAGCACTTTCTCTGCCAGAGCTAGGGGTCAGGGCTCAAGAGCAAAAGCCTTTGCGGAGGTGGGGGGCCAGGGGGGATGCAGGGGCTTTCTATTACTTGGGTGTCTCGCGAGTTACCTTCCTACAAAGTCTGTACCTGAACCCTCGGCCGCACCTTGCCAATGCCAAAGTCGGGATATCTCGTTTAGGGGGGAAAAAAGTCTTCCAAAGAAAAAGGCACATTATTCGGGAGGAAGAAGTTGAGAAAAATGCAGAGGCAACATGGACTAAAAGTATAACAACCGTCTTTAGAAAGCAGTTATGGGCAGAGACCTTTCAGCAACCTCCTGGGTGGAGAAAGTAACTGTCCCATGGGACACCGAGATCAAGAGACAGACGATCAAACCTCCTGGCCAGGGTCTGGCTAGGGATCACCTCCTGTGCCCCCAACCCCATGTGCTCCTACCCGAGGGCGGCGGCCAGCTCTGAGCTCCATAAGCAGAAGAGGTGGGGCAGAGGTCACCATCCAGGGGCCCGGCATCTCGGCAGCCTGTGCCCAGGGACTGTGGGCTCCCGAGGAAATTTGCAGGCACTAAGGGACGTGGCCTCCAACCTCCTCTGAAATTTCCCCCAACTCTGGAGTTTAGCAATCTGCACTGGGCACGCCCCAGAACCCAGCAGAGGGAAGGATCTAAATTGAGCTGGAATTTGGTAGCTCCATCCCTCCCAGCCCATCATAATGGTGCTCCTTGCTGCCCTGGCAAACATCTCAAACCCGGGGCAGGCCGAGTGTGGTCAGCCCAACCTGGCTCTGGCCCCAGCATCCCTGCTCCCTGAGGAGAACACACGGCGCCCTGGCCCACGGAGCTTCTGGGGCTGTTCACATTAACGCTCCACCAGCGGTGCCCAGTGTGTACAAACAGGCCCATCCTTGAGTGGAGAAATTCATAGCAGTTATGTGAGGTGGAAAAAAATCAGTCATTGTCCTCCAGACTATGAGTAAGAATTTTAGAGAAAAGGTGAGTGTGCGTACACGCTCACTCACACACACAGGTAGTTGTTTAATGTATATGAATAGGCACAAAAACCACTTTTTTCCTTGAAACAAAAGTAAGGTCTATATCCAAGAAAATGTGGTTTCTCAGCTTTAAAAAGAAAAGGGAGAAAAGAATTCTGGCACACGTGGAAGTCAGGTGTCGCCCCTTGGATCTCTGAGAAACAACTATGGGGGAAGACACTCCATACTCTGAGCTGTCTCTAAGCACATCTGCTACAGGAAGAATTCATCAGCACTGCAAGGCTTGGAGCAATTTGTATCAACCCTGTTAGGACCAGCGTGGCTCTCCTGTCCCCAGGAGGGCCAGTGGCCCAGGGTGCCCGGCAGTGGCTGGCCCCAGCTCCTGCAGTCTGGCTTGTGTGCAGCTCCTTTTCAGCTCCTTGGCACTGTCACCATCTTTAGATGACTCAGGTTCCACCAGGACTACACCATAAAAGCCGGGAACTGCCAAAAACTGTCAGAAACCAGGCACATTCAGTCCCTGACAACGTAACATTTCTAATTTTCATGGAGAAAAGGTTTAGAAGGTGACATTTTGATACGGGGCAAAATGCAAAAGGGAAAGAGGTCAGCAAAGAGTCGTCTCAGTGGCAGAGCTACGGACTAAATGGGGGGGAAGCAGCACCTAGACACGCTGTGGTTTTGGCGTCCAGGAACTGCCTTCCTTCCTTTCCTGTGCCACCCTTCCTCACCCTGCTGAGCAGCCTGCAGGGGTCCCTGTGTCCTCCTGTCTCCTGCACGCACCTATTTTAGTGGCCGCCTTCCTGTGTAGGCAGGGCTCGGGTAAAGTCAAAGAGCAGGAGTGGGCACAGGACCTTGGTACAGACCCTGTCCCTGACACAGCTGTTACTGCTGGCCTGGCCTCCTCACCGCTGTTGTTCAAGGTCCAGCGTGGGCTGTGTCAGGGGCTAAATCAGCGCTTCTCAAGCTCTGTGTTGTGTGCATGAGAATCAGTGAAATGCAGATGCGGATCCAGCAGGTCTGGAGGAGGGACTGAAGTTCTGCTTTGTTTCCGTGTACAGTGGGCCGCAGAGGGTCTAGAGGCGATTTGGGGGGCACTCTGATGAGAACAGAAGTTGGACTTGAAGTTTTACTTCATAAGATGGATTGGTAAATCCAGGCATATTCTAGACGAAGGCAAATATAAGAGGGACTCCCAAAGATGGCTGATAATGCTGCATTCCAAAGAGACTTCTAGAAAGGTTTACAAAATCCTATTCCTTTTATACAATTCAATCTAGGTAGATTTTAAATTGATGCAACCTCTTTGTTTATGCTTTCCTTGTCACAACACACATGGAAAACTTAACCACACAAAAGTTTAGCTATGTTTAGAATTTAGAATTTGCACAGAGACGACACTATGACCTGCCAGGAACAGAGAAGCTACTCAACAAAACTGGTTGAAAGGATTAATTAAAAAATGTTCTTCTCAGAGTTGGGGTTTTTTTTTAATTAATTAAGAAAAACTGAAATTTGTCTGAGAGCAACAATAAGAAATGGGGTTAAATAAGTTATGGTACACCTAAGTAAAAGAACACTGTGAAGTAATTAAAAAGTATGTTCTTGAATTAGGGCTATTTAATTATCTAGACATAAATATTCTTGATGTGCTTGCTCTTTGGAGGAGTCTTTTACAAAACAATTTAAATGTGATTCCATTTTTGTAAAAAAATAAAGTGTGCTTATGTGTATATATACATTATAGACAACATACATTGAAGAAAGGCTTGAAGGGTGCTCACCAAAATGTTATTGGTATCTGGATAATTACCTGGCTCTGCCAAGTTTTCCACAATGAATATACATACTTTAAGAAGAAAACAAACAAAAATGATAGGTTTAATGAGTAGTCTTTAAGGGAGCATCTTAGAAACTCTTTGGAATAAATTTCATGAATTTTGATACAAAAAGTATATATGTGTTCCTGCCAAGAAAACTGAATGGCCTTTGGCATAAGAACCCCATACTGTTCCCACGTCCTTTCTGACATGACTTTAGGGTGTGATTCAATGAGAAAAGCAGAACCACGAGGAGACAGATCCTGCGCAACTGTGGGAGCTGGTGGAGTAGCCACGGCCTCTGTGTCAGTGCGAAGCCTAAGTCACTCTAGACAGCCAGAGGAGAAAGCTGCCTGTGCACCAGAACACGGAGAGGTGAGGGTGAAGCAGAACCCATGCTTCTGTTACCACTTCCAATGCTGACATCATGGGATGTCACGCAGGAGAAGCTGACTGCACATGCACTGGGCCCGGGATTCAAAAGAGCTCCAGGAGGAGATCCTCTGAAGACTGGAGGAGCTATGGGCCCCGTTGCTGCCCTACGCCCACCAAGTCAGCTAGCACATCAGTGACAGTCTAGGCGAGTGGCCCACCTGCCTAGCATCCTGCACCGAGCTTCAGAGGGTGAAAGATATGGCTTCTGCTTCACTGCTGGCTTCTACAGTGGTTACACTTCCTTTTTTATCCAGTTTTTTCTTTTCCCTAGAGTTTTTAAATTTCCTTCCCTTCACTGCACACTTTTACATTATTATAGTCTTGATTTTCTCCCCCCATTTTCCATCACATTAATCTACTCTATTAAGATCCTTTTTTCCCCCTTGAGACCTTGCTCCTGGTGTTCTTCCTTTTGGAACTTCTCTCTTCACTACTCTCTGGGATTATAAGTTTTTCCTGAATCTTACATCTTCCTATTTTGTGGCTTATTTTATTGGTTTGTTAAATATGTTCTCTCTTAAAGTAACTTCCTGAAAAGAGTTCGTTGAAGGCAACATTTCTGAGCCATTCCATTTCTTACTTGATAATGTAGTTGGACACAGAATTATAACCCAATCCAAAAATGGGCAGAAAACCTAAACAAGCAATTCTCCACTGAAGACATGTAACTGGCCAACAGGCACATGAAAAAATGCTCAGTATCACTAATTATCGGAGAAATGCACATCAAAACTATACCTCACACCAGTCAGGATGGCCTTCATCAAAAAGTCCATGAGCAACAAATCCTAGAGAGGAGAAAAGGGAACCGTGCTATGCTGCTGGTGGGAATGTATTTTGATGCAGCCATTATGGAAAACAGTATGGAGAGTCCTCAAAAAACTAAAAATAGACTTAGCATATGCTCCAGCAATCCCACTCCTAGACATATATCCAGAGAGAACTCTAAGTCAAAAATATACGTGCACTCCAATGTTCACAGCAGCACTATTTACAATAGCCAAGACATAGAAACAACCTAATAATCCATCAACAGATGACTAGATGAAGAAATTGTGGTACATTTTTACAATGGAATACTACTCAGCCATAAAAATAAAATGCCATTTGTTGCAACATGGATGTACCTGGAGACTATTAAAGTAACCCAGAAAGAGAAAGAAAAATGCCTTATGAATATCACTCATATGTGGAATCTATAAAAAGAAAAAAAGAGTACACTAATGAACTCATCTACAAAACAGAAAGAGTAAAAAAAGACCTATGGTTACTGGGGGAAAAGGGGTGGGAAGGGATATATTTGGGAGTTTGAGATTTGCAAATGTTAGCCACTATATATAAAAATAGATGTAAAAAATTCTGTATAGCACAGGAAACTATATTCAATACCTTGTAATAACATTTAACAAAGAAGAATATGAAAACAAATATATGTATGTATATGCGTAACTAAAACATTGTGCTGTACACCAGAAACTGACACATTGTAACTGCTATACTTCAATTTTAAAAAGTCAGAAATAACAGAAAAATAATAAAATGATCAGATTCAATATTTTGAAATCTTCTGTAATTTTTTACTAGTGATTAGTGAATGAGTGTAATAGCATACTTTGCCTTGGATAGAATTCAGTTCCCCAAGGGTTGATTGATTGATTGACTCATTTTCTTTTGGAATTTCAACACTCCTCTATTAAGCCATGTGTATCACTGAAATATAATGGTCTATATAACTTTAAATCTGTTCCATGAACACAGCTTCAACAATCATTTGACATACTTTAGGTGCTATGCTAAAAGCAAATAATTTAACAATAGCTTTAACAAAACAAAACTAATTTTGTTCAACTCAAAAAAAAAGTGTAAGATTCTGGTCAGTTGTATTCTATTTTTTTGACGGGGTAAAAAATTATTGGATTCCCTGTCCTCTGAGCATCTGGAGTATCCCTGTTACAATCAAATAATACAAAATGTTATTGTTGGGGGAGGATATAGCTCAGGGGTAGAGTGAGCACCTGCCTAGCATGCACGAGGTCTTGGGTCCAATCCCCAGTACCTCTGTTAAAAAACAAACAAACTTAGTTATATCCTCCCTCTAAGTATTATTGTTAAACATTTAATTACATAAGGAAAAAATGTTGACTTCATCATAACCAAGAGGACTACTAGCTTTGGTTACTATTAGATTCAACTATCATTCTTTACCAACTTTCCTGGGTAGCTACTAAAAGCCTGGCACTATTCTAGGCACTGGGGATACAATGAACAAATAAATAGTAGTTTTTAATATTCCAGGGACTTGCACTCTGCAATGGGAAACAGACAAACACACACACACAAAAAAAGATATAAATATGGTAAATGCTATGAAGGAGACAGAAAGGCTCTGCCACAGGTTAGTCTCTGAAAGTTAAATTATAAGATTCTAAAACCTAAAAGTAAAAAAATTCACGAAGAGTTACATCAAGATGACATGGATCCTACAACAGACCTTTGCTCATGCACAAGAAAGCTACAGACATTGTGAAAACAGATCGATCTTTCATTGTCAAAGCTACTGGATGGCATCACTTAGCAATAGAGTGGCCTCAAAAGATAATTAACCTCACAGCTCCAGAGTTCAAAAGCATATAAATGCATTACCAAAAAAAAAAAAATCTAAGAGGCATCTAAGTAGATACAACAACTAAACGTAATGTGGTATACCTAACTGAATGGTGAAATAAGAAAAGATAAAAACTAAAGAAATCTGAATAAACTATAGGCCATATTATAGTTAGTAATGTATCAATATCAGTTTAAAGTACCATACTAACGTAAGATGGTAATAACAAGGGAACACGGTGAAGATACATGGGAACCCTCTGCATGATCTTAATTTTTCTGTAAATCTAAGACCGTTCTGAAAAAATCAAATCTTAAAAAAAAAAAACCACTAAGATGGTTTCAGGAATTACAGTGGAAGCGGGGGAAGTTAGTAAAGACTTAAAGAAATGAAAAGCCATAAAACTATGCAATGTGAATTAGAACATAAATACTGAAGACATTCAAAGGAAACATGCAAATACTTAAGTAATCGTGTATTCATACTAAAATCTTCCTAGGACAGAGATTAATGGATTTTTCATGCACACTAAACAGCTCTGCATCACAACATAAGGCAGGCAGTAACATCCCTAGACGACACAACAAGCACTTCAAACCATACTTAACAATAATGACCAAAAGGCTGTATCTTATGTATGGCAATGTCTTGAAGTTGTCATAAAATATCTGAACAAGGATCCACTTTATAAATCTTACTAAGTTACTGAAAAAACAAGTTCATATTTACTTCTGGAAAAATAGGCAAAGAGGAGACTTGGTTAAAAGGCAGGGAGGAAAAATTATGTATGAATGGAGAAAAATGATTTCTCAGGTCTAACTGGAAGCGATTTTGCAACTACTATTAACCTACTTTTAAAGCCATATAAATTAGTTCAAGGTGGTAATAAAAGCTCTGGATTTCTATTAGCTACCTTCTTTCCAGTCAAAAGAAATAAATGTCTTACAACCTAACCTAAAACACCTAGCAGGCAACTCAGTGTCTGATGACTCTGGAAGAACTAATACCTCAATGTCTCAACTTTAAGGACAGGAAAAGTGTGAGAAAAACAACAGAGGATGATCATCTCTAAATTATACAGTGTGAAGTTTGCTTAATACAGCATAAAAGCACAACTATCACAAGAAATATTTAGAGACAGCCATCACAAAATTAGAATGTTAGACCTCATATAGAATACAGCAACAGCAGAAGCCTGAGAGAGAAATGGCATAAAAACTTCACTCATCAGATACTATGAAATATTAACCAAAAAGAATCATTTAGCCAAAATGGCACAACATTTAAATCTAATTTAGATAAATAAATGATAAATCAATTCCTCCTCTAATACTCCCTAATTCCAAAGGAAATCCTACAAAACAAAGATGTTCGTTCTGCCTTTTCTCTCAGGAATCCTAACTGTATCACTGGAAAAGTCAAGAAACGGAGTAATTCCCATTTCCCCAGTAATCCCTGCCGTCTGCACCGCGAGGAGAATCATAGACACAGCTTCATGTTGGAAAGAGAAAAATGAGGTGACATGTGAAAAATTCCAAGTCAAAGCATCACGATACAGTATCTGGCAGAGACTGGAAAACCTTCAACACTGCCAAACGAACTGTCGGGGATGAAAGTCAAGACAAGAAAACCAGGTTTTCCAACAAGCCGCAGCCTAACCCAAGGGCCACAAATCGCCACTGCCGCCGCCACTCCCTCACTCCCCGACCGCTCCGTCCTCCAGTCACCTCTGAAAATATATCCCCTGGAACCCAGAGCAAGCCCCTACCCAGGGGAAAACCATCCGAGAATGTCCCAGGACCCCACTTCCCGCCTTCCGTAAGGCCCGCACTTGTCCGGGCCCAGCCTCAGGGGAAAGCGACGCCTGGATCCCACCCTCCCCGCGCCACTTTGAAGGGGGCCGGTCCCCCAAGTGGGGCTTCCCGGTGGCCTCGCAGAGCTGACGCACCGGAAGCGGAGCGGGAACAAGGGTGCGGCTCCAAGAAGGGCGCCGGGGTCGGGGAGACGCCGGAGACGGGGAGGAAAGGGATGGACGGGCGGGGTGAGGACCGGGAGGGCAGGTCGACGGGAGCGGGCGGCGTCGGGGACGGAAGGGTCACATCAGCCCGACGCACCGGGGCGCCCGGAGGACCCGGGGGCTGAGACGGGGCGGCGAGCACGGACAAGGGCCGGGGGTGGGGCGGAGCGCGGGCGCGAGGCCAGCAGGGAGGCTCCGCGGACGGCGGGGCCGCACGCGCGGCGCAGCCGGGCGGCCGCGGCCGGGGGCCAGGAGAGGGGCGCCGCACTCACCGCTCTGCTCCCCCACGAGCTCCAGCTCGGACGTCCTCCGCGGAGACCCGGATCCTCCGCCCGCGGACACGGTGGAGCCGGACAAGCGGCCGCCGCCGCCGCCGCCGCCCAGAGACCTCCCGGACCGACGCCGCTCCGACCGGCGGACGCAGAGGCCAGAGGAAGGGCGGGCGCGGGGCTCTGTGGGCCCCCGCGGGCTGCGGCGGAGCGAGGCTGGAGCGCGGGGCTCCGCTCCACCGACGGGGCGCCTCCGCTCGGGGCCCCCCCGCACCCGCAGCTAGAAAGGAAGGGCGGGCGGTGTGGGAAGCAGCTGGGGGTGTGCTCGGCAGTCTCAAGGCTGCCGTCGTTCCCTTCTCAGCTCCGGGCAGGAGCCCGGAGGAGCCGCAGACGCGTCTGGGACCTCACACGCCGCGCCTCAGCGCCTCAGCGCCTCAGCGCCTCACCTCAGCCGCCGCCGCCGCCGCCGCCCGATCTGCTGAAAGCCCCAAACGCCGGCGCGGCGCCGGGAGAGCCCGGGCGCGAGCCCGCCGCCGCCGCCCCGCCCCCAGCCCCGCGTGCGCGCGTGCGCGCCACAGCCAGCGCCCGCCTGGGTTAGTCCGCTCTCCCCGCTGCACCTGCAGCGGGAACCAGAGCCCGTTAGGTTTCCACTCACCTCCGGTAGAAGCAGACGGTTGGGTTTTTTGTTCGGTTTGGTTTTTACACATAAAGACAATCAGCCAGTTGACCTAACACACTTGCTGCCACGTGTTTATTTTTTATGTAGATAAGAAAAAAGTGACAATTTCTTTGACAGTATGATTCCATAAAGATGCTTGTCTTTTTGTATTTAAAACTATTCGAACAAATTATTTCTGAGCTGCAGTGTTTTAAAGAAGCTATTCTCAGACTTTTTTTAATTGAAGTAGTCAGTTACAACGTGTCAACTTCTGGTGTACAGCACAATGTCCTAGTCATACTTATACATACATATATGCATTTTTGTATTCATTTTCTTTAAAGGTTATTGTAAGATTGAACGTAGTTGCCTGTGCTATACATATGAAATTTTTTCAATGTTTTTACACATAATGGTTAATATTTGCAAATCCCAAATTTATCCCTTCCCACCTCCTTTCCCTGGTAACCGTAAGATTAGAATATAGAAGACAAGACATGCAGTTGTGTGTTGATCTCCTTAATGCCTGCTGATAGAAATTTTATTTTTTTCTTAGATGCAATACTTAGTTTATTTTCATTATTTTAAAATACAGTATTGAAGTAACAGGCTATAAAGTATTTCTGAATATATTATTTCCCCATAAATTTAGATGTAAGTATTCTGTTAATTTCCAAATAATTTGTCATTTTGGATTTGATTTTCAATTTGACCCAGGAATCATCTAAAAGAGGGTTTCTTAAGTTTAAGTATTTATATTTTAATTATTAATGTATTATTCATTGCACATTACTTTATCACACTAGGATCAAAATATGGGATGAGTAAAATATCTTTCCTCCACTCCCAAATGTATCAAGTTTTTGCCTATGACTACAGAAATAACTTTTTAATAAACGTTCTGTAGACACAAGAGAAAAATGTGCATTTTCTGTTTACAGAGTAGAAAAGCACTATATTATTACCACCGTATATCATTGTTTACTTTGTCAAATTATGAAAAAAAATTAAAATCCCCTAATATGGTTATAGATTAATCATATTTTCCTGTAGTTCTTTTTATTTTTTGCCTTAAAATTTCCATAGCTATGGTGGCCAGTGTACAAAGGATATGTGTGTAATAGTGTCCTTGTGAATTGTACTCTTTATCTATAAAAGTATCTTTTTTTCTTATTTAATAATTTTGGTCTCGGGTTCCATTTAAGCTAATGTTAATATCCCCACTTCTGCTTTCCTGTTATTTGCTCATGCTTGGCATGTCCTTGTCCATTTCTTCACCTTCAATGTTTTTAGTTGTTTTCATTTGGTTTTAGCTGTGTTCCCAACAAATAGCTTAAAATTGGATTTTTGGTTTTTTAACCAATCTAAGTCTGTCATTTGAAAAGTGATCTCAATAAATTCACTTCTATTGTGATAAGACTATATTTGGTTTACTTCCATCATATCTGTTTTCTCTTAATTACACTAATTGTCACTGCATTTATTTTTATTCATTGCTTCTTTGCTAGATTGATAAAGTTTAAAATTCTATTTTTTCTAATAATTAAGTTTTTATCCCACATATGTTTCCCTGATAATTATCTTTCCATTTCTAAAACATTGAGTCCATATATTTCCATTAAAAAAATAAAATGATGCCATCCCACCATCCAGCCATTTCCCTTTGGTCTACTGTGGGGGACACAGAGCTGTGGATGGTAAAATTTCTCATTTTTATGTACCACATTATGTCTTCTACCACATCTTATTTCTAAGCAGTTTTCCTCTTTTTCCCCCAAGAGTACCTGTCTGAGGAATTACTGAATTATTACAATAATAATTGTGTAAACCGTCTGTGAATGAAAGCCAGTCACGACTGGTAGAAAAATATTTGTACTGAGAAGGAAAAACCAAAGTTGATTTGGTTTTGCTCCTACAGCAGTTGGCAAAGCTTTTCTGGGTCTATTTCAACTTCTTTGGAGAAAGCCAAAGCAACACAGATCTCCTATACGCCCCGAAAACAAGGGACAGCTGCTAGCTCACCCCAAGGCCCTTCCTCTTCGCTGTGTTTGGGGGCGCTGTGTCTGCAGGGAAGTCTGAAAGAACAGACAGGTGGGTAGGCAGGACCCTGAAAGAAACGCACCACTGGAGGGGGTGGCAGACACTTGGAAGAGTAGAAAGAAACTGAGCAGGCAAAACATTTTTGTCCAACCAAAGATTTTCTAGGGTTCTAGGCTAATAACCTTAATCGTCAGCAAGTAATAAAAGTCACTTCAAAATAGGCACCAATATAAACGTGTAGCTAGAGGGCAAACAGGGGTGAGATGACCACTTGTGACACACTCCACCCAGAAGGGAGATTTACCCCATCATTGACTCCAGCACTTCTCCATGGAAGGTACTTCGGGGGGAAACAACAGTAAGTAAGATGGTGCTTAAAAAAGAGGCCAAAACAAAAGCAGAGAGAGAATGGGCACGTCTTTAACGGGATCAGGACTGAAACCTCTCACTTGGCTTTGCCTCTAACACATATTCAAGCATCACAGTCCGAGGGCTTCTATGGAATGTTCTTTAAAAAATGCAATTAAAAGTTTGAAAGAAAAAAAAATCCAAAGCCAAAGGATCATAAATCAGCCATTAATCACTGAATATTAAATTTCCCAAATTGTGGTATGTGTTTGGTTGCATACAGGTTGGAGACAGCCTGACAGAGGGGTGCTTCCAACAGTCCAACAGTCTAACTGGAGAACCAACACTAACGGAGTTGTCTGGAAGAGAGGGGCCGACAGGGTCTGAAGTCAGCCTTCCTCAGGGCCTGGTGAGCCGCCAGGTGTGGGGGAAGGAGCGGGAGCGTAGACGGAAGTGCCTGCACTGCGTGCATCCTGGAAGGTGGTGACAGAGGAGGGTTACCCTGGCCTGATGGTGGGGAATCGAGGCAGTGAACAGTCCCAGGCTGGATGGCCTTGTGAGCCGACCACAGTATGACGAATTAGAGAACACCTGTTGAAGGCTTGGCAGTAGGAAGCCAGTAAGTTTTTTTAAAAAAAGTTAATACTTAAGAGGAGACAAGATGAAATGGGAAGGGAAGACCAGATATAGAGTGAATGTAGCAGCTGCTGCAATGGTCATGGTGATGGGAACCTCGAAGGCCAGGGTGGAGCTGGAGACTGAGTGGATGGAGCCCGCACAATGCTGACAACGAAAACACGGTCAGAACCCGGGCACTGGCAGGGCCTGCAGGAGGGTGGGGTCAGTCAGGGTGACCAGCTTCACTGACTGAAGATCACAGGAGCTCTGAGAGCAGCTGCCTCCCTGCCTGTGGTACCCCTCCCCACCTCCATCCCAGCCTTGGAATGAACTGAGGGGGCCCACCTGGCCCGGGCTAAACCACTGGATTATCCACATCGAGAACGTTCCTACAACCCAGGGACTGAATGGTCAAGTGGGGTGGGCCTCAGACCTCTCAGCCAGGTAGAGCCAGGACCAGCCAAAGTCACAGGAAAGTTAAACTAAGAGCCTGGCAATTTAGTCAGACTGGGGGATGACATACAGGCAAAGCCCTGTGTTCCCAGACAGAAACAGCACAACTGCCCGGCAGCACCCAGCCCCGTGAATCCAGCCACAGGCCCCGCTAGCAGCTGGGGCTCTGGGAGAGCCAGGCGTCTCCACAACACATCCCCCCTCCCCTTGAGACCCTTGCAGGGGAGCCACACTCTCCTTCACTAAGAAGAGCTACTGTCAATAAGCTGCCAGGGCTCTAGCTGAGGTCATCGCCCCCTCCTCCACCTGTCGTCCTTTCCTCTGAGCCACTACCTGGGCAGTTTCCATCAGAATACTCAGGACACCTAGGGCAGTCTACCCAAGCAATAGAAAGAAAAGCAAGAATAAGCAAATGGGACCTAATTAAACTTACATGCTTTTGCACAGCAAAGGAAACCATAATCAAAACACAACAACCACCTACGGAATGGGAGAAAATTTTTGCCAAAGATGAAACTGACAAAGGCTTGATCTCCAGAATACATAAGCAGCTCATACGACTTAATAAGAAAAAAACAAACAACCCAATCCAAAAATGGGCAGAAGACCTAAACAAACCATTCTCCACAGAAGACATTCAAATGGCCAATAGGGCACATGAAGAAAATGCTCAGCATCACTCATTGTCAGAGAAATGCAGATCAAAACCACAATGCGATATCGCCTTACACCAGCCAGGATGGCCATCACTGAGACGTCTACAAGTGACAGATGCTGAAGAGGGTGTGGAGAAAAGGGAACCCTCCAGCAGTGTGGGTGGGAGGGTAGACTGGTGCAGCCACGATGGAGGACAGTATGCAGGTTCCTCAAAAACATGAAAATAAACCTACCATGTGATCCAGCAATCCCACTCCGGGGAACATCCGGAGAAACAGAAAATGCAAAAAGACAGTGCACCCCAGTGTTCACACCAGCACTCTTTACGACAGCCAAGACATGGAAACAACACAGATGTCCATCAACAGATGCCTAGATAAAGAAGATGTAGTACATCTATACAATGGAACAGCACTCAGCCATAAAACAAGAATAAAATAATGCCACTTACAGCAACACGGATGGACCTGAAGATTGTCATTCTAAGTGAAGTGGGCCGGAGAGAGGAAGAAAAATGCCACATGGTATCATTTCTATGAGGAATCAAAAAAATAGTAACAGTAATAATAAGGTCACAAATGGACTAATTTTCATTTTGATTTCTTCAATGTGTGTAAGCACATCTGACTGTCCTTTATGGTCGTATTACCGCGTTCTGTTGATTCTCATTTTGTAGTTGGCTTTAGTCCCTCGATAACTATCTAAGTTTAAAAACCTAATCTCTTCCTAGAAATGGTAAGTAGTACATTTACGGAAACTAAAAAAAAGTGCAGTACACTGTATATACGTATCTACGTGCAATATAACGTGTATGTGCGGTCGAACTGTAATAATTTTACCTAGCAAAACTGGAAAAGGAGGGGAAAATAAAAACAGACGCACGGATCAAGGAAACAGAATAGAGTCCAGAGAGAAACCCCACAAACTTCTGGTCAATTAATCTTCGACAAAGGAGGCAGGAACAACATACAGTGGAGGAAAGACAGTCTCTTTAGCAAATGACGCAGGGGAAACTGGACAGCTGCATGGAAATCAATGAAGTTAGGAGACTCCCTCACACCGTGCATAAAAATACATTCAAAATCGCTTAAGGACTTAAACATAAGACGAGACACTACACGCCTCTCAGAAGAACACAAAGGCAAAACATCTGACACACACGTCAGCAACGCTCTCCTCGGGCAGTGTACCCCAGCAAACAGACATGAAGGCACAAATACACAAACAAATGGGACCAAACTGAATTTATCAGCTTTCTGCACAGCAAAGGAAACCATAAGCAACACAAAAGGACAACGTATGAGAGGGGAGAAAATATTCGCAAAAGATGAGACTGACAAGGGGTTAATCTCAAGAATATATTAACAACTCATACAACTGAATAACCAAAAACCAACCCAATCCAGAAATGGTCAGAACTAAACACGCCTTCCTCCAAAGAAGACATACAAATGATCAACAGGCATATGAAAAAAATCCTCAGTATCACTCATTATCAGAGACATGCAAGTCCAAACTACAATGAGGTATCACCTCACACCAGTCAGAAAGGCCTTCATTCAAAAGTCCACAAGGGAGAAATGCTGGAGAGGCTGCGGAGAAAAGGAAGCCGCCTACACCGCTGGTGGGAAAGGAGTTTGGTGCAGCCACTGTGGCAAACAGTAGGGACATTCCTCAAAAGACTAAAAAGACACTAGTCAAAAGCTTTTGATCTCCGGGGGACAGGCCAACAAGCTCCCAAAGGCCCAGGCCTCGCCCGTTATTCTACCCCAGGCCGCCTGTGCCCAGGACGGTCCCGGGCGGCCTCCGCTCCCAGGGCAGGTCCACCTACTGCGGGAAGGCCACGGCCTGAGGGCCAGCCCGGCGCCCTCCCAGCTCCTGGAGCTGCTCCCACTTCCCCAAACCCGCATACGAGCGGCGGCGAAGACGCGGGGTTCAGGGAATACTAAGGTGGCAGGGAGGGGGCACCGCAACCAGGGCGGCGGGCCCGGGACCCGCCTCATGGTCCTGACGGGCCGCGCGGCCGGGATCTCACCTCCGCACCCCTCCCTCCCTGTGCGCCTCCCCAGCTGCACAGCCCAGGCCTCTCCCACCGACTCCTCGACCCGCGCGCGCCCACCAGCGCCCCCTTACCTGCTCGGCGATGGCAGCAGAAGCCACAGCAAGCAGCGGCCCAGACCCCAGGCCGCGTTCCTCCTCCGGGAGCTGGTCCAGGAGCACCCGGCTCCCGCCCAGCGTCCGCGCGCTCTGGGCGCGCTCCCGCGTCCGCGCCCCTCCTCCTCCCCCTCCCGCCTGCAGCAAGGACCCTCGGCTTGGGGCTCCTGCACTAGGGTCGCTGCGACTGGGGCCGGGCTGCGGGGCGGCCGGGCAGCGGGCCCACCCCAAGGCGTGGGCCGGCCGGGTCCCCACCCAGCCACCGACCAGGTCCAGGCCACACACCCCAGCCCCACTCCCCCTGCTCGCCGCCCGCCACCCAGTCACTGCCTCTCCACCCTACACCCCCCACCCCCACCCGCCAGGCCCAGTGCCCTACCTGACCCCCAAGACAAGGCTCCTTCTCCTCACGTTTAAGTACCTGCCCCCAGACTCGGCCCCACTAGGTCCTAAGCTACAGCCCTCAAAAACCAAGCTGACCCCTCATGCCTCACCCCACGTCCCCCCACCATCCAGAGATGGACCCCTCCCCCCTCATCCCGGGGTTACCCCCCTACCCCTCAGCAGGGTACTCCAACTCCAAGGAGCCCTAGCCAAGGCTGGCCCCCTCATCCCTCAGCCTGTCCCCCTTCACCGCACAATCCGCCCATACCCAGAGTGCACGGCTACCTCAGCTGAACCCTCACCCCTCACCATGCCTCACCTTGCGGGGGGGCGGGGCGGTCCAGGCTCCCATCACCATGGTGACAGCCACCAGACAGGGATCCAGGGCAGAGTGCAGGCGGGCATGGTTGGAGGCACTTCCACTTCCCGCCTGGGTGCCCTGCCCCGCTGTGCCCAGGGCCTCCATCTGAGGCGACGGGTCAGGGTGGTCCCGGGCTGCACACTGCTCGCTCGCTTGCCAATAGGGCTTTGGATGGTCGATGGCGCTGCCAGAGGGGAGGGTGCAGCCAAGCCCCGGGATGGACAGCAGGCAGCCACAGACGCCGTGGGGGGGGGTGCCCTGGCAGAGTCTTGCTCCCATCTATCCCACGGCCTGGCCTGGGGGCAGCCTTGCTGTCCCAGCTTCCTGGAAAGCGCTTTTCCCTGTCAGTCTGCTCCTGACAGGCAGGCGGGGTGCAATCACCTCAGCAGGCGGCTGCTGTGTCGAGAGGGCAGGATTGGGGCTGCCCCTGCTAGAGCAGGGATTCCCTCCCATTTCCCGCTGTCGCTGCCCCTATCCAGCACACTCACTGCACCGCTGCCCGCCTCTCAGGAGCAGGCTGACTGAGGACAAGCCTCCTGCGAACCTGGGGCAGCAGAGGCCGCCCCCGGGCCAGGCCGCGGGGGAGACGGGAGCAAACCCACAGGCTGGCACAGGGCAGCCCCCCTTCTCCCGCCGCCTCAGCTGCCACCTCTGCCGTCTTCCCCGCTCCCTGACCGAACCGCGCAGGCTTCCAGGAAGGAGGCTGACCTACACGTGTCAGGCCTGCAAACCTGGGGCGGCAGAGGCCGCCCCCAAGCCAGGCCACTGGGGAGATGGGAGTACACACAAGGGCTTGCACAGGGCAGCCCCACTCCCGCCACCGCTGCCCCTGCCCCCTGACCGCACCATGCCAGCCTCCTGGGAGCACATCGACCTAAAGACGTGGGTGCGGTGAACCTGGGGCGGCAGAGGCCACCCCCCCAGGTCAGGCCACGGGGCAGATGGGAGCAAATGACTGGCTCCCAAGGGGCAGCCCCCCTCCTCCCACCACTGCTACTTCTACCTTCCTCCCAAGCCCCCTGACCACACTGAGCCCGCGGTCTTCCCCAAGTGGGTAGAGACAGAACATATCTCAACATAATACAAGCTATTTATCACAAACCTACAGCCAGCATGATACTCTTCAGTGAAAAGCTGAAAGCCTTTCCGCTAAAATCTGGAACAAGACAAGGATGGCCTCTCTCACCACTTCTACTCAACATAGTAAGCAGTGGAAGTCCTAGCCATAGCATTAGACAACAGAAGGAAAGAAAAGGGACCTACATTGGAAGAGAAGAGGTAAAACTGTCATTATATGCGGATGCTATATAATGCTAAAACTACAGATAAAAAACCCTAAAGCCTCCACAGAAAAACAATGAGCGCTAATCAACAACTCAGCCAGGTAGCAGGAGACGGCACCAACACACAGAAATAACTGGCACTTCTTTACACGAAAGTAATGGTCCCTTTTAAGCCCGCATCCATAAATTAAAACACAGGAATTAACCTGGCCCAGGAAGTGAAAGACCGCTGTGTGAAGACCCTGACTAAGGAAATGAAAGAGGACTTAAAGAAATGGAAAGACATCCCGTGTTCTTGCATTGCAAGAATTAATAATGTCAAAATGGCCACGCTGCCCAAAGTGATCTACAGATTTGATGCGACCTCTATCACATTACCCAGGACATTTTTTCACCGAACTACAACAAACCATCCTAAAATTTATACGGAATCACAGAAGACCCGGAATTACCAAAGCATTCCTGAAGAAAAAGAACGAAGCTGGAGGAATAACCCTCCCAGGCTTCAGACAGTACTACGGAGCTACAATCAAAACAGCATGGCGTTGGTACAGAAACAGACACACAGGATCAATGGAACAGGACAGAAAGTCCGGACATAAACCCACGTACGTATAGTCAATTAACCCATGACGAAGGAGGCCAAGAATACACAGTGGAGGAAAGACAGTCTCTTCAATAAGTGGTGCTGGGAAAACTGGGAAGCAACCTGTAAAAGACTGAAATCAGAACATTCTCCAACAATGTACAAAAATAAACCCCAAATGGATTAAAGACCTCAATGGAAGACCAGATACTGTAAAACTCCTAGGGGAAAACACAGGCCCAACACTCACGGACATAACACTAATGCAATGTATTTTTGAACCACCTCCTGGACTATTGGAAATATAACCAAAAATAAACAAGTGGGATCTAATTGAACTCAAAGGCTTTTTTGCACAACTACGGATACTGTCCACAAAATGCAAAGACAACCTACGGAATGGGAGAAAACCTTTGCAAATGATGTGACTGACAGGAGACTAATTTCCAAAACATACAAACAGCTCATCCACCTTAATGTCAAAGAAACAAGCAACCCAATCCAAAAATGGGCAGAAGACCTAAACAAACCATTCTCCACAGAAGACATTCAAATGGCCAGTAGGGCACATGAAAAAAAATGCTCAGCATCGCTCATTGTCAGAGAAATGCAGATCAAAACCACAATGCGATATCGCCTTACACCAGCCAGGATGGCCATCACTGAGACGTCTACAAGTGACAGATGCTGAAGAGGGTGTGGAGAAAAGGGAACCCTCCAGCAGTGTGGGTGGGAGGGTAGACTGGTGCAGCCACGATGGAGGACAGTATGGAGGTTCCTCAAAAACATGAAAATAAACCTACCATGTGATCCAGCAATCCCACTCCGGGGAACATCCGGAGAAACAGAAAATGCAAAGAGACACGTGCACCCCAGTGTTCACAGCAGCACTCTTTACGACAGCCAAGACACGGAAACAACCCAGATGTCCATCAACAGTTCCCTAGATAAAGAAACTGTGGTACGTGTATATACAATGGAACAGCACTCAGCCACAAAACAAGAATAAAATCACGCCACTTGCAGCAATATGCATGGACCTGAAGATTGTCATTCTAAGTGAAGTGGGCCAGAAAGAGAAAGAAAAATGCCATATGACATCATTTATACGAGGAATCCAAAAAATAGTAACAGTAATAATAAGGCCGCAAATGCACTAATTTTCATTTTGATTTCTTCAATGTGTGTAAGCACATCTGACTGTCCTTTATGGTCGTACTACCGCATTCTGTTGATTCTTATTTTGTAGTTGGCTTTATTCCATTGATAACTATGTAAGTTTAAAAACCTAATCTCTTCTTAGAAACGGTAAGGAGTACATTTATGGAAACTAAAAAAAAGAGCAGTAAACTGTATATACGCATCTATGTGCAGTAGAACGTGTATGTGCGGTCGAACTGTAGTGACTCTACGTAATAAAACTGGAAAAGGAGGGGAAAAAAAAACAGACATGCGGATCAAGGGAGCAGAATAGAGTCGAGAGAGAAAACCCACAAACTTCTGGTCAATTAGTCTTCAACAAAGGAGGCAGGAACAACATACAGTGGAGGATAGACAGTCTCTTCAGCAAATGATGCAGGGGAAACTGGACAGCTGCACGGAAATCAATGAAACTGGGATACTCCCTCACACAGTACACAAAAATAAATTTAAACTCGCTTAAGGACTTAAACCCAAGACAAGACACTACACGCCGCTTAGAAGAACACATGGGCAAAACATCGGACACACACGTCAACGACGTCCTCCTAGGGCAGTCTATCCCAGCAAACAGACATGAAGGCACAAATACACAAACAAATGGGTCTAACTGAATTTATCAGGTTTTGCACAGGAAATGAAACCATAAGCAACACAAAGGGACAACCTACGAGATGGGAGAAAATATTCACAAAAGATGAGACTGACAAGGGGTTAATCTCCAGAATATATTAACAGCTCATACAACACACCTTTTCTCCAGTGAAGACATACAAATGACCATTAGGCATATGAAAAAATCCTCAGTATCATTATGCAAATCAAAACTACAACGAAGTATATCACCTCACACCAGTCAGAAAGGCTGTCATTCAAAAGTCCACAAAGGAGAAATGCTGGAGAGGCTGCAGAGAAAAGGGAACCCTCCTACACTGGTGGTGGGAATGCAGTTTGGTGCAGCCATTGTGGGAAACAGTAGGGAGATTCCTCAAAAGACTAAAAATAGACTTGCCAAATGCTTTTGATCTCGGTGGCAGGGCGACCAGCTCCCAAAGGCCCAGGCCTCACCCCTTATTCTGCCCCAGGTCAACTGTGAAGCAGAATGTCCGGGGTGGCCTCCACTTGCCAGGCTGGTCCACCTACACGGGAAGGCCACGACCTAGGGCCAGTGGGAGGTGCTGCCTGGCTGTCCAGCTGCTTCCCACCTCCAGGAGTTGCACCCCCTTTCCCAAACCCAGGTATAAGCGGCAGCAAAGACTACTAATGTGGGGGGTGGGGCACCACAAACCAGGGCGGGGGACCGGACCCACTTCAGGGTCCTAACAGGACATGCGGCCTGGATCTCACCCACACACCCCTCCCTGTGCACCTCCCCAACAGTGCAGCCCAGGCCTCACTCAGCTCCCAGGCCTGCGCGCCCCCACCAGCGCCCCCTAACCTGACTGGTGAAGGCAGAAGAGGCTACAGAAAGCGGCAGCCCAGACCCCAGGCCGTGTTCCTCCTTGGGTAGCTGGTCCAGGAGAACCGGGCTCCCGCCCAGCTTCCACTGCTCTGGGCGGGCTGGGGAGGGCCTACCCTGTGGCCCGCCCCTCCAGGTCCCCAGCCCCAACGCCTCCACCCCGCCACCGACTGGGTCCTGATACTCAACCAGTACCACCACAGGCCCTGGACCAGGCCACACTCCCCAACCCCACCCCCCTGCTTACAGACCCCCACCCAGTCACTGCCTCCCCACCTCTGGCCAGGCCTGGTACCCAACCTGGACCCCCAAGACAAAGCTCCTTCTCCTTACACTGAGGTCCCCACCCTCACACTCCCCGCAAACCAAGCTGACCCCTCATGCCCCACCCAGGGTCCCCCCCCACCATCTCAAGATGATCCCCCTCACCCCTCACCCTGGGATGACCGCCCACCCCTCAGCGGGGTCCCCTCACTCCCAGCAGCCCTTCACCCCTTAGCCTTTCCCCCCTCACCCCGAGTGCACCCCTAACCTGAGCTGACCCCCTCACCCCTCACCCCGTGCGGGCGGGGCAGTCCAGGCTTCAATCACCATGGCGACAGCCACCAGACAAGGATCCTGAGCGTGTGCGGGCACGCAGTCAGCCGTCCCAGGCTCAGGGCGCGGGCAGGCGGGGCTGGAGGCAGCTGCAGTTCCTCAGCTTGCAAAGCATTTCTCCCTGTCAGCCTGCTCCTGGGAGGCAGGCGGGGGGGGGGCGGTCTAGGGGACTCGGCAGTGGCAACAGCAGGATTGGGGCTGCCACGTGCTAGAGCAGGTATTTGCTCCCATTTCTCGCTGTCACTGCTGCAGTCCCCAAACACTGAATGCACAGTGCCCGCCTCTCAGGAGCAGCATGACCTGAGGACAAGCCTCCAGGGAACCTGGGGCAGCAGAGGCCACCACCAGGCCAGGCCCCTGGGAAGATGGGAGCAAATCCACAGGGAGGCACAGGGCAGCCCCCTTTTCCTGCCACCAAAGCTGCCACCTCTGCCGTCTTCCTCACTCCCTGACCAAACCTGGCAGGCCTCCAGAGAGCAGGCTGACCTACACATGTGAGTCCTGCAAACCTGGGGCAGGAGAGGCTGCCCCCAGGCCAGGCCACAGCGGACATGGCACTAAATCCAAGGGCTTGCAGGCAGAAGCCACCCTCCTGCCACCCGCGCCCCCTGACCACACCATCCCAGCCTCCTAAGGTGACTGACCTAAAGACGAGGGTACAGTGAACCTGGCGCAGCAGAGGCCGCTCCCAGCCCCGGCCACAGGGGAGATGGGAGCAAATGACTGGCTCCTGAGGGGCAGCCCCTCTCCTCCCACTGCCACCGTTACCTCTGCTACTGTTATCCCAGCCCCATGAATGCACTGAGCCCATGGTCTTACCAAAGTGGGTGTACAGGAAACATACCTCAACATAATAAAAGCTATTTATAATAAACCCACAGCCAGCATAATACTCTACCAAGAAAAGCTGAAAACCTTTCCACTAAAATCTGGAACAAGACAAAGATGCCCACTCTCACCACTTATATTCAATATAGTATTGGAAGTCCTAGCCAGAGCAATTAGACAACAGAAAGAAATAAAAGGGATCTAAATTGGAAGAGGAAAGGTAAAACTGTCATTATATGTGCATGACATGATACTATATATAGACAGCCCTAAAGGCTCCAAACAAACACGACTAGAGCTAATAAAACAATTCAGCAAGGTAGCAGGATACAACATCAACATACAGAAACCAGTGACATTTCTTACACGAAAGGAATAATTCCTTTTAAAGCTGCATCCAAAAAAACAAAATACTTAGGAATAAACCTGACCCAGCAAATGAAAGACATATGCTAAGGAAACACAAAGGAAATTAAAGAAGACCCAAAGAAATGGAAAGATACCCCATGTTTTTGCATTGGAAGAATTAATATGGTTAAAACGGCCATATCACCCAAAGCAATCTACAGATTTAATGCGATCTCTATCAAATTACCCAGGACATTTTTCACAGAATTAGAACAAATCGTCCCAAAATTTATATGGAATCACAAAAGACCCGGAATTACCAAAGTATTACTGAAGAAAAAGAATGAAGCTGGAGGAATAACCCTCCCAGACTTCAAACAACACTACAGAGCTACAATCAAAACAGCATGTACTGATACAAAAACAGACATACGGGATCAATGGAACAGAATAGAGAGCCCAGAAGTAAACCCACAAACTTTTGGTCATTTAATCTTTGAAGGAGGAGGCAAGAATATACAATGGAGTAAAGACAGTCTCTTCAGCAAATGGTGTAGGGAAAACTGGACAGCTGCATGTAAATCAGTGAAGTTAGACTACTCCCTCATCCCATACACAAAAATAAATTCAAAATGGCTTAAAGACTTGAATATGTAGACAAGACACTATAAACCTCTTAGAAGAAAACAAAGGCAAAACATTATGGGACATAGATCTTAGCAAGGTTCCCCTAGGGCAGTCTACTAAAGCAATAGAAATAAAAGTACAAATAAACAAACAAATAGGACCTAACTGAGCTTATTTACAAGCATTTGCACAGCAAAGGAAACCATAAGCAAAACAAAATGACAAACTACAGAAGGGGAGGAAATATTTGTAAATGATTCAACTGTCAAATGCTTAATTTCCAGATTATATAATCAGCTCATAAAGCTTGATAACAAAAAACCAAGAACCCAATCCAAAAATGGGCAGAAGATCTAAACAAGCATTTCTCCAATGAAGACATACAAATGACCAATAGGCACATGAAAAAATGTTCAATATCGCTAATTATCAAACAGAAATGCAAACAAATCAAAACTACAATGAGCTATCTCCTCACATCAGTCAGAATGTCCACCACTCCAAAGTTCATAAATGATAAATGCTGGAGAGGGTGTGGAGAAAAGGGAACCCTCTTACACTGCTGGTGGGTATGTAGTTTGGTGTAGCCATTATGGAACAGTATGAAAATTCCTCAAAGAACTAAAAATAGACTTACCCTATGATTCAGCAATTCCATTTCTGGGTATACATCCAGAGGGAATTCAAATACAAAAGATACATGCACCCCAGTATTCATAGCACAACTACATACAATAGCCAAGACATGGAAGCAACCTAACTGAATTTTCAGCAACAGACGACTGGATAAAGACGTGGTGTATTTATACGATGGAATACTACTCTGCCATAAAAAGGACAAAATTATGCCATTTGCAGCAACATGGTTTGACCTAGAGATCATCATTCTAAGTGAAGTGAGCTAGGAACAGAAAGAAAAAATACCATATGGTATCAGTCCTGTGTGCCATCTAAAAAAAAAGACACTATGAACTCACCTACAAAACAGAAGCAGACTTGCAGACTTAGTAAACAATCTTACGGTTACCAGGGAAAGGGAGTGGGAAAGGATAAATGTGGAAGTTTGAGATTTACAAATGTTAGTCACTATACATAAAAATAGACTTAAAAAGTTTTTCTTTTGTGTAGCACAGAAACCTATGTTCAGTATCTGGTTCAATAACCTCTAATGGAAAAGCCGCTACAGCCACCAACTGAGGAAGCAAGAGAAGAGAGGAGAGTTAGTTATCCTAGGCTAGAGCCCAGTCCTCCTAAGTCTGCCCACTGCTGACGCTGCCCCCTGACCACACTGCGCCCTACTCCCAGGAGCAGACTGACGTGAAGACATGCGTCCTGCGAACCTGGAGCAGCGCAGGCCGCCCCCAGGACAGGCCCCGAGGGAGATGGGAGCCAGTCCACCTGCTCGGGGGGGGGGGGCAGCCCCCCTCCCGGCCGCCGCCCCCTAACTTGCACCGCTCCTGCTTCCTGGGAGCCCACTGTCCTAGAAACCAGTGTCCCGAGAACCCGGGGCAGCGGCGAGGAGAACGGCGCTTCCCCTGGTGAGCTGGTCGATTTGCCCCCATCTCCCCTGTGGCGTGGCCTGGGGGCGGTCTCTGCTGCCCCAGGCACATCCCCAGGTCAGCCTGCTCCCTGAAGGGGGGCGCGGTGTGGTCAGAGGCAGCGGTGGCTATGGCGGGTTAGGGGTCTGCCCCTGCGAGCCTGTGGATTTGCTTCAAACTACCCCGCGGCCCGCCCTGGGCTCAGGCTCTGCTGACTCAGGTTCTCGGGACTCAGGTTACAGGTCAGCCTGCTCCTGGAAGGCGGGCGCCTTGCCATCAGAGGGCTACTGAAGCGATGGCGGTATTGGGGCTGCCCCGTGCGAGCGCGGGGATTAGCTCCCATTTCCCGCTGTCGCTGCCGCGGCCCCCGCACACTGACCGCACCGCGCTCGCCTCCCAGGAGCAGACTGACCTGTCACCAGCGACTCGCGAACCTGGGGCAGCAGAGGCCGCCCTCAGGCCGTGGGGGAGATGGGAGCAAATCCACAGGGTCCCAGGGACAGACCCCCCTCCACCCCAATTCCGCTGATGATGATGCCACCGCCCACGCCACCGCCACCGCTCCCAGACAGCAAGCGTCTGCCTCCCAGGGACAGGCTGACCACCAGACGTGCACCCTGCGAACATGGGGAAGCAGAGGCCTTCCCAGTCCAGGCCGCGGAGGAATAGCGAACACATCCAGGGGCTCCCACGGGGAAGCCCCCATCCCACCGCGGCCACCGCCGGGACCCGCGACAGCAACGCACCCGCCTGAGGGCCAGTCGGAGGTGCTCCCTGGCCGTCCAGAGCCCTCTCACCTCCCGGAGCTGCACCTGCTTTTCCACCCCCGGGTATAAGAGGCAACGAAGACGCGGCGTTCAGGGGCTACTAATGTGGGGAGGCGGGGTACACTACGAACCAGGGCGGCGAACCCGGACCCGCCTCAGGGCCCTAACGGGACGCGCGGCCGGGACCTCACCCACGCACCCTTCCCTCCCTGTGCGCCTCCCCAGCTGCACAGCCCAGGCCTCACCGGCCGGCTCCCCGACCTGCGCGCCCCCACCAGCGCCCCCTTACCTGCTCGGCGACGGCAGCAGAAGCAACAGCAAGCGGCGGCCCAGACCCCAGGCCGCGTTCCTCCTCCGGGAGCTGGTCCAGGAGCACCCGGCTCCCGCCCAGCGTCCGCGCGCTCTGGGCGCGCTCCCGCGTCCGCGCCTCTCCTCCTCCCCCTCCCGCCTGCAGCGCGGACCCTCGCCTTGGGCTCCTGCACTAGGGTCGCTGCGACTGGGGCCAGGCTGCGGGGCGGCCGGGCAGCGGGCCCACCCCAAGGCGTGGGCCGGCCGGGTCCCCACCCCGCCACCGACCAGGTGCAGGCCACACACCCCAGCCCCACTCCCCCTGCTCGCCGCCCGCCACCCAGTCACTGCCTCCTCTCCCTCCCATCCCCCCACACTAACCTCCCCGCCAGGCCATGCCCGGTCCCCTACCTGACCCCCAAGACAAGGCTCCTTCTCCTCACATTTAAGTACCTATCCCAGACTCGGCCCCACTAGGTCCTAAGCTACAGACCCCTAAGCATGACTCCTCATGCCTCACCCCACGTCCCCCCACCATCCAGAGATGGACCCTTCCCCCCTTATCCCGGGATTACGCCCCACCCCTCACCTGGTACTTCAACTCCAAGGGGCCCTCACCAAGGCTGGCCCCCTCACTCCTCAGCCTGTCCCCCTTCACCGCGCGATCCCCCCATACCCAGAGTGCACTGGCTACCTCAGCTGAACCTTCCCTCACCCCTCACCCCGCGGGGGTGGGGCGCTCCAGACTCCCATCACCATGGTGACAGCCACCAGACAGGGATCCAGGGCAGAGTGCAGGCGGGCAGGGCTGGAGGCAGTTCTACTTCCCCCCAGGGTGCCCTGCCCCGCTGTGCCCAGGGCCTCTGTCTGAGGGGACGGGTCAGGGTGGTCCCGGGCTGCACACTGCTCGCTCGCTCGCCAGTGGGCTTTGGATGGTCGATGGCGCTGCCAGAGGGGAGGGTGCAGCCGAGCCCCGGGAAGGACAGCAGGCAGCCACAGACGCCGTGGGGGAGGGGGGCTGCCCTGGGAGAGCCTTGCTCCCATCTATCCCATGGCCTGGCCTGGGGGCAGCCTTGCTGCCCTGGCTTCCTGGAAGGCGCTTCTCCCTGTCAGTCTGCTCCTGACAGGCAGGCGGGGTGCAATCGGCGGGGTGCGATCCGCGGGGCGCGGGCCGGGCCACGGCTGCGGTGGCGAGTGGGCAGACCTGGGCTGCCCCTGCTAGAGCAGGGATTCCCTCCCATTTCCCGCTGTCGCTGCCCCTATCCAGCACACTCACTGCACCGCTGCCCGCCTCTCAGGAGCAGGCTGACTGAGGACAAGCCTCCTGCGAACCTGGGGCAGCAGAGGCCGCCCCCGGGCCAGGCCGCGGGGGAGACGGGAGCAAACCCACAGGCTGGCACAGGGCAGCCCCCCTTCTCCCGCCGCCTCAGCTGCCACCTCTGCCGTCTTCCCCGCTCCCTGACCGAACCGCGCAGGCTTCCAGGAAGGAGGCTGACCTACACGTGTCAGGCCTGCAAACCTGGGGCGGCAGAGGCCGCCCCCAAGCCAGGCCACTGGGGAGATGGGAGTACACATAAGGGCTTGCACAGGGCAGCCCCACTCCCGCCACCGCTGCCCCTGCCCCCTGACCGCACCATGCCAGCCTCCTGGGAGCACATCGACCTAAAGACGTGGGTGCGGTGAACCTGGAGCGGCAGAGACCACCCCCTGGTCAGGCCACGGGGCAGATGGGAGCAAATGACTGGCTCCCGAGCGGCAGCCCCCTCTCCCCGCTTCCGCTGATGATGATGCCACCGCCGACGCCACCGCCACCGCCCCCGCACCCAGACAGCAAGCGTCTGCCTCCCAGGGACAGGCTGACCACCAGACGTGCACCCTGCGAACATGGGGAAGCAGAGGCCTTCCCAGTCCAGGCCGCGGAGGAATAGCGAACACATCCAGGGGCTCCCACGGGGAAGCCCCCATCCCACCGCGGCCACCGCCGGGACCCGCGACAGCAACGCACCCGCCTGAGGGCCAGTCGGAGGTGCTCCCTGGCCGTCCAGAGCCCTCTCACCTCCCGGAGCTGCACCTGCTTTTCCACCCCCGGGTATAAGAGGCAACGAAGACGCGGCGTTCAGGGGCTACTAATGTGGGGAGGCGGGGTACACTACGAACCAGGGCGGCGAACCCCTAACGGGACGCGCGGCCGGGACCTCACCCACGCACCCTTCCCTCCCTGTGCGCCTCCCCAGCTGCACAGCCCAGGCCTCACCGGCCGGCTCCTCGACCTGCGCGCCCCCACCAGCGCCCCCTTACCTGCTCGGCGACGGCAGCAGAAGCGACAGCAAGCGGCGGCCCAAACTCCATGCCGCGTTCCTCCTCCGGGAGCTGGTCCAGGAGCGCCCGGCTCTCGCCTAGCTGCTTCACGCTCTGGGCGGATTCCGGCGTCTGCGCGTCTGCGCGTCTGCGCGTCTGCGCGTGCGCGTGCGCACGCCCCTCCTCCTCCCGCCAGCTACGCGGACGCTGGGGCGGGGTCTCCTGCTGTACAGCTCTTGGACAGTGGGGCTGGGCGGGGGGCGGGGCCGGGCGGGGGGGCGGGATGCCCCCCCTGCCCGTCCCCCTGCCCATCCCTCCAGATCTCCATCCCCAATGCCCCCACCCCACCACCAATCGGGTCCACACTCAACCACAACCACCACTTGCCCCGGGCGGGGCCACACCCGTCGGCCCCACTCCCCTCGGCCCCACTCCCCTCGGCCCCACTTCTGCTCTCCTCCCTCTCCCCGTTACTGCCCCCCAAACCCTGGCCAGGCCCAGTCTCCGACTGAACCTCCAAGATGGGGCTCCCTCTCCTCACACCAATAAGCAAGCACAGGGTCTCCCTGCAGGGCTGGTGGAACTGGACCCAGTCCTGGACCTTCTGCCGGAGCAGGCTCTGGGTTAGGGTTGGGGTTGGGGTTGGTGTCCAAGGTTAGTGTTAGTGTTGGGGTTGGGGTCGCGATCAGGTTTAGGGATTTGGGGTTAGGGTTAGGATTTCAGGTGAGGGTTGAGAGGTTAGGAGGATGGGTGGGGGTAGTTTTAGGGTTAGGGTTTTATGGTTAGGCTTATTGCTAAGGTTACGGTTTGGGAGGATGAGTAGGAGTTAGGGTTAAGGCTAGGGGTAGGGATAAGGTTAGGTTTAGGGTTAGGTTTAGGGGTTAGGGGTCAGGACCAGAGCCAGAGTTTAGGGATAGGTTTGGGGTTAGGGGTTGGGGTTGGGGTTAGGGCTAGGGTTAGGGTAAGGGAGAAGGAGGAGAAGGGTTAGGGGTTAGAGGGGAGGAGGAGCAGGAGGAGGATAAGGTTAGGGTTAGGGGTCGGGTCAAGTTAAGGTTTGGTATAGGATTAGGGTTTGGGTTCTCGTTCGGGTTTGGGGCTCTGGTTCAGGCTAGGGTTAGGGTTAGGGGCTGGGTTAGGGTTAGGACTTGGGGTAGGGGTTAGGGTTCGGTGTTAGGGGTTAGTGTTAGGACTAGGGCTAGGGCTAGGGCTGGGCTGTACGTGGGGGAGGGGGAGCCAGACGAGGATGAGATGTCAGTTGGAAGATCCCAGTCCCTGCAGATGACAGCAGCCACAGGGTTGGAGGGGAAGGACACTACCCATAGGAAGGAAGGAAGACCCCAGTCCTGGAGGCTCCCTGGTGTGAGAGGGGGCTGCCATCAGTGGTCCCATCACCGGGAGGGAGAGAGAACCACTGGGAGTCGAGTGCTCTGTTGACTCAACTCCCCGGGAGCAGAGAGGACCTTACTTTCACTGTCTCACCCTTTCAGTTGCATGTATGGACCGGCCAGCAGCTAGGTGCCTCACCAGGACAGCACAGCCTCTGCCAGTATTGGCAAGAGGGGCCTGTCTGGGAAGAGTGGTAGCAGGACAGTGCATGGCCCCAGGTCCCGCAGTCCAGTCTGGAGGAGGAGGGGCAGGACGAAAGCCAGGGACCCAGTGCAGCTAGAGAGACAGCCTGTGTGTGGAGGAGTAGGCTGGGGCTGTGCAGAGTGGAGGGACATGATGGGGAAAGAAATCCCCTAGCCACTGATCTAAATTCTACAAAAATCAAGTTCACACCTAGGTTCATCTTACAAGCATTGAATAGTTTTATTCATAAATCTGACCTTGGAGAGGACTGGAGATCATTTGGTCCTGCAAACAAGCACATCAAATGCAACAGGAGATTCACAAAGGAGCATCACGAGGAGGCAGCCTGGGCCTCGGGGATGAGGGTCCCTGCAGCTCTTCGTCTTCCATGGAGACTCCGCTCCTCTGTCTGCAGAGCTCTTCTGCCAGCACAGCCCAGGACAGTCCTGGGGAGACCGAAGGGAGCTGTGACTCTCTGGGGGCTTATTTTATCTCTCTTTTTCTAAGGAACTCAAATGAATTCCCAGAAAGATAAGGTCAAGAAGATTTACACCTAGAAAAATGAAACTACTGAAAGGCAAAGAGAGAGCCTTGAAAGCAGCAAGACAGAAGGGACTCATCACGTAAGACGCACCCGCAATGATATTAACAGCTGGTTTTTCATCAGAGACCAGAGGCCAGAAGGCAAGAGGATGACATAGTCAAAGTGCTAAAAAGCAGTCAACCAAGAATTCTATATGCAGCGAACTGTCCTTCAAAAAAGAAAGAGGAGCAAAATGGCAGAGTGAGGAAATCCAGATGTTTATGCCTCGAGGAAATCATGACTAAACTATCAAAACTATCACAATAAACTTTTTTTGAGTTCTGGAAACTAACCCAAAGCATTCAGCAACCAAAGAAGTACTTAAGAAAAGCTGCCTGAAACTCTAAGAACAGAGGGTTTGCCTCCCTGGGTCCGAGTCCCTGCCCCCCAGCATGGCAGAGGCTCTGAGGATGACCACCCACAGCCTTGCACCGGGACCAGGACAAGAAAGGGCAGACTGGACCCAGGCATGAAGAATGGTTGCTGATCATCTTGCCTGCCTGTGCCTTCCTGGGGACCAGCTCAAAGGGCTGGCCCTCTTCTCACCTAAGTGGTGTCTCCCAGGGCTGAGGTGGCTCCTGGGAGCACTTCTGAGACATTCACATGGAAGTGTATTAGTCGCTGCTGCCCGGGGCAGTGTGAATTCAGTGTCCGCAGCAGTTTCTTAAATGTGGCACTAAAAGCATAGAAACTAAAGAAAATACTGAACTTAATAAAAATTAAGAACTTCTGAACTTTAAAGGACACAACCTGCTCTCATTTCCTGTCACCCCCACATCGGCCCCTTGGGATACACTGGGCAGGTGCTGAGACCCACGTCTTAGGGCTCATGGCACTGAAATGCTGAGATTTGAAGTGACTTTCCTGGAGTCACAATGCTGATGACAGATGGATGCGGGACAGGGATGTAGTTGGCTCCCTGGGGACAGAGGACCCTGAACTTCCCCTAGATGGTGGCCTGGACACCTGAACCAAGGGCTTCCCTCCCCTCATTCTCTAAATTCTCTAGCTCCATGGCTGCCTTAAGGGCAGGAGGTGTCTGACCAACAGGAGGGCAGACGCCCGACCCAGCCTCCACCGTCCGTGTTAATCCCCAACCCCAAGGCTGTCAAGCGTCCCTGAAAGAATGTCCCTTGAAGGACGAGAGCATCGCATCTGGGTCCCTCCCCGCCCAGAACCTTCACACAGCAGCCACCTCAAGCTGAGCCTCCTGCTGGTCTGCCTGGGGGTTGGCTCGGCTCCCGCATGGCTCAGGGCCCCGGCTTCTCCAGGCCCACTGCCCACACAGCACCTCTCTATCGCATTGGCATGGCCCCGGATGACCAGCCCCGGGTTCACCATTAGTGCTGGTGAATGAGGACGGTGGCCGGCTGGGCTGTGCTTTGGAGGTTTTGTGGGTGAAGCTGGCATACCGCACTGTCTGCTGACTATGGATGTGAGCCACTGTCTGAGGAGCTTGGCTACACGGAGACAGGGCCATGGTGTACCGTCCCGGATCACCTGCCCCATCAAAATCCAGGCCCCACCAAGCCCTCGTCCATCCCGAGAACCTGCGGTGGCACAAGAGAGAGTCCCCTGTCCTCCTAGAGGGACACCCCCCACAGCCACAGCCACAGCCCAGAGACCCCACCCCAGGACTGTCCCTGAGGATGACGCAGGCCCTCCCAGCCTCTGTCACCAAACGTTCATTCCACTGAGCCGATGGCAGTGTCTCTCCCACTCCCAGATGCCCACTGCTCTCCCAGGCCGCACCCAGACCCGCAGCCAGTGATCCTGTCCACAGCAACCCCCTGAACCACCTCTGCGAAACCTCAGTTTCCTTCTTTTCTGTAAATCTCCAGATTTAGACTGACAACTTTGTGGTTTGCATGTGGACATCTACATTCAGGGCAGTTTAGCCCCAAATCCCCCCTTTTTTTAATTCCTGTTGCTGGAGTGATTTCAATATTCCCCTGGTCTGATGCCAGGAGCATGCGTGTGTTCTCTCGGTGTCTGTTCTCTGGAAGAGAGAGTAGGAGGCTGGCGTCACTTCTGTCTTAAATGTTTCGTGGCAACCAGAGGAAGACCCCAGAGCCTGAAGTTTACTTTGTGTAAAACTTTGCCTTTTTTTTTTACATTTCTTTCTAATTGAAACTTACTGGGCGTACTGCACAGGGCACAGATCTTAGGTGCAGGACTTCACGGCTTCTTGTCAGTAGAAACACATCTGCTTCCAACACCCCGGTTAAATACACAGGACGTCTCGGGACCCCTGGCAGCCTCCTGCAGGAGGAGAGAGAGAGATTAATGAGGTTACAGGAATGACCTCAGTTGCTCCATGTAGATTCCAGGCAGGCTGGTTTGCACACTGTTGGCTCAAAACGAGTGTGGCCGCGCCCTCTGAACACAGTGGAGTGAGCGGGGAGAATCCAAGCCCTCTGGGGTTTTTTCGCTGCGGCCGTCTGGGGCCGGGGTGAAGGGGCTGGGAAACGCTGCTCAGAGGCATCTGGGCTTTTATGGAGGGAGAAGCTACTGCTACCCGGGGAGTTGCGTCCGTCCTGGTTCACGGAGCCCTACTTCTGTTTAAGGTGCTTTTCTACACTTGCCTGTGTTCCATAAATATGTTTTAAAAATAAAACCCCCAGGAGATCCTTTTTGCTTCATGTGGAAGCCTCCAACGTTGAGTGCAGGACACGCACCTAAAACTGAGGCTGAGTGTATATACGGTTCAGAGAGAAAACAACCAGCTCTGAATCGGTAACTTGGCAGCGGAGGGGCAGGGCGCCCGTTCCTCTTCCTCGGCCCGATGTGCAGACACTGTATGAGCTCCATCCCCTCAGAATCTCAGGCTGACACCCCCAGGTCACCACCATCACTGGTATCAGACCAGAACCTTCCACCCAGACACAGGTGCTGGAATCAGTGGGAGGCACAGAGACGTAGGGAGGTGGGCTCCCTGGGGTGGGTGTGCCGGGACCCAGCGGGGTGACTCAGACCCTGGAAGTGACCTTGGGCCCTGACGTCCCCAGGGCTCAGATCCACAGGGCAACTGGGCCTGTTTGCTGCTCCTTGCCAAATGTGCCTATACACGTCCCACAGGGGCGAGGCAACCCGGGCACTTGGCTGGGCAGCGTTCCAGTGACTGCCCCCTGAAGAGTGGAAGTGATGTAGAGGATGAGGGAGGCTCTGGGACTCGAGGGCCAAAAGCCCAGGGCCCTCCCCCTCGGGCCCTGTGAGGAGTGGGAGGTCTGCTGACACAGGTGGGAGTGTGGACCCTGTCCCTCCAGCCCACACTCCACACGACCCATCATGAGACCTGCGCGGTGCAAATGGCCAGAGACCTGCCACGTTCCCCTTGCCCTTAATGACCACCTCTCTCTCTCTAACACCGGGGCCAAACTTGCCTGGGCCTTTAAAGTTAAAAATATCCCGAAGCTGTGGCAAGAGAATCATAAATTTTATAGCTTTACTACAGCCCAACACGAAAAGCTTACAGAGGACACTGCTTTTCAGGGTGTAATAAAGCCAAATATTTTGTATGTTATTTAATTCTAATATCAGAACACAAAGAAGCACAAACATAACTTGGAATCATGGCCTTTTAACTCATCCCCAATAAGCACTGCTCTGAACTGCCTTCATGGGTTTTTTGCACGTGCTGTATTCAATGTTTACACAGGTGTGAGAAACCTATAGAAACTCAGGTTGAGAAATGCTGCCATGAGGTCACCCAGGACCTCCACGGGGCTCCACAGATGCTGAGGGGCCCCCGGGGACTGGGGACTCCCAGCTGAGTTTGGATCCGGCAGTGTCCCCTACTTAACGCCCGGGCGGCCACATGCCCACAGGGAGGCGGCCGCTCGGGGCCAGGGGAGCCGTCCTGCTTGCAGGAGAGGGAGCCCCCCACCCCGCCTCCCACTGGGGCCTCTGTCCTCCTCACCCTCTTCCCAGGGGGCCTGAGCTGGGGGGGTACCGGGGCCACTCCCAGCGTCTCACCCCAACTAGTAATTGATTGGGGAGGTTGCCTGCTGGCCCTGGTGGGTTGGGAGGTCCCGGCTGGGTCCTGCAGAGGGAGAGGCTGAACCGCCCCAGCGGTGCTCTGCACAGAGAGCACAGTGTGAACGGCACGTGCAGGAGCCACGCTGCACGTGGAGGCCCTGCAGATGCCCCCACCCCCCCATATGCAGGAGCTGCCAGACCATGCAGCCTGGCAACCTCAGGGGCTTCTGTGGCTCGGGGACCCCTTCCCTGGCGAGAGGCACTCAGGCCATCCTCCACTTGCCTGCATGCGTTATTACCATCCTCTTGTCTCCATGTCTTGTTTTCTTTTTTGGACATGCAACGGTGGGTACTTCCATGCTCTGCTCTGGTGGTTTGGTTTCCCTGAAGCACCAAAAAAAAAAAAAAAAAAAAAAAAAAAAAAACTTAGGGCTGCGAGTGGGAATGGACCCACTTACGCACCTTCTGCTCTTCTTCCTGCCCTCCCCACACTCACATTTCCTGTTCTGGTTCTTCCTCATCCCCTTTTCCTTCATCCCTTCTCATGAATCCAGGACAAGAGAATTTCCTGACAACTGGAGGGAAAAGAAGACTCTGTGCATGTCCCGAGCTGCCCAGGGCAGGACGGCACCCACTGATGGGGGTGGGGGTACAGGGCTGAGTCACACTTCATGGGGAGCTGGGGGGCCCCTCCGGCAGGGTGGGCACACCTTTCTAACTCCCAGCGCCGCCTCCTGCCTGGGGACCACGCGGGGTTGCTCAACACGATTCAGTGCTGCCGATGGGGTGGGGGTGGGAGTGGGTCAGGAACCAGGGCGATGCTAAGAGAGTGAGGGAGGGGGCCTGCGGAGAGATCATACAGATTTGAGGGAAGGGTACCAGGACTTCAAGTGCCTGGGTGAGACCAGGTACTTTAGGATGACAATCATAAAAGGAGGGACGAGGGGAGATGGGGAAGTGCTTTTAAAAAGGAGCTTATGAATCAGAGAAAGAAGACAGAGAAGTAAATCACACGCAGATTGTTGCTCTCGCTCTCGGAGTTTTCAAAACCCACCAAGTGGCCCTCCGCACGGACTGTGACAGAAATGGGGTTGGGATGGCCTTGGAAAAGGAAACGGGAAGCTCAGGGTCGAGGTGAGAACTCAGGGTCCCGCTGCTCCTGGCAGGATAAAGCCTGGGCTTTGGACCTTCTCAGCCCCCACCTCCGCAGTCACCCCCTAGGGCCTCGCCTGCATCACCTCTGCAATGAGGGGGTGGGTCTCGGATCTCCAACATCACTTTTCAGCCCTTCAATTCTATAACTGGGGCCAGGAATGGCCATCTCGTGCCTCCAAGAGGGCAGCCACGGTCCCCATGAGTCACTGTGCGTGAATTCCTTTCTGTCTCTCCGCCTCCCTTCACTACTTACTTCCCTGTCTGTTTTCTCTCTTGAGTAAAAGCCCCCTTTCTACCTCCCTGTCAACTCCCATCCGTCCCTGTTCTCCAACATGGGCCGCGGAAGGAGTAACGATGGGTGTGCCGCCGCCTCCTCCAGGGCATCACTCCACCGCCCCGTCCCACCCCGGGAAGTCCCACCTGTGGTCGCTCTGGGCTCTGGGGGAGAGAGTGACAACCAACTGCATGTAGTGAGTGACCGTCCTGTCCCTGGGGGTGATCGATCTTATGTTCTTTAGGCATTGCCAGCTTTACAGGAAGAACACAGATTTTTCTGAGGATGAACCCAAGCTTAGAGGGACAGTAACTTGTCCCAATGTCCCTAGTCTGCAAATGGTGCAGCAGGGACTCCCCAGCAGGCGTGGCCACATGCACACCCAGTACATGCCAGGGTGTCTTCTGAGCCTTGGAAGGACCGGGGAGGGGACTTGGGCTTCCCTGCGATAAAGTGACAGCTCGGGTGTGACTGGGGTGCGGGGGAGCAGAGGCAGCACCGTCTGGCTGGAGCCGTGTGTTCTGACACGAGCAGTGACGCCCTGGCCCTGCCGCCGGGAGGCTCTGTCCTGGGGCTGCTCTGTCTGCTGAGGGCAAGCGTGTGAGGCCAGCCTGTCCCCTAGGATCCCTGCCGGCCATGCGGGGCTCACGGGGCAGCTGGACGTGGCCTCTCTCAGATGGAAGCACGTGCAGGCTGTATTGCTGGTCCGAGGATTTGGGATTTGAGGAAGGATCGGAGGCGAGAACTGTGCCTCCGGATGTGCCCCTACCCCATCCCCCCTCCAGAAGGACCTCGGAGCACGTGCACAAAGTTGGGAGGTCGTTGTCTCTAACTCGCCCAACCCTGGGAGCGCCCTTATTCAGAAGTAGCCATGAGGACAGGACGCCGAGGTGCTGTCCCTAGACCCGCAGGGGCAGCGGGGGAGGGGCTACTTGTCACCCGGCACCTGGATCCCACACAGAGACCTGTGTCTCCAGGTTCAAGTGATGCATCCACAGGTCAACCCCCACACCCGGCCCAGTAACGCTGGTGCTTCCTTCCCAAGAGATGCCAACCACGCAGAAGCAAAGCCTTGCCTCTGGCAGTGGCACCGGCAGGAGAGGGCAGTTGTTAAGGAAAGGGGGCCTAAAACAGCAAAAACACACTGGCAGCCCACGCACAGACGGTCCCTCTGTGACGGCAGTAATATACGCAGGGCACAGAGCAAGCCTGCGTACACATTTCGTCGCCTTCTTCTTCTTCTTCTTTTTTGAAATTTCATATCCCTGTTCCCTGGTCTCCAAAGCAGCCTGTGTAAGCCTGCTGCCCCCGGGCCCCTCTCCCCTAGGACCCTACCCGGGGGGCGTTCCCCACCTGGAGAGTCTTCATCCTCGATGGTCACATGTGCTCTCCACAAGCTGTTCTTTAGAAACACGAACACGAGCCATCACATTAGGAGAGGGAGGGGCTCACGCGGTGTCACCCGGCTCTTTGCTCTGGGATCCCAGCCATCCCCGGGCTCCGTGGAACCAGAGCCCTTCACCGTGACATTGACCACAGTCGCAGACCTTCACGTGAGAGAGAGGGACCCGCTCAAGCCCTCACCTGCCCGTTTCCGCCGGGGCATCCGAGCTCGAGCCTCTGATCGTCTTGGCCTGTACTTGCAACTGAGATGCACGTGCTTCAGCTTAAGCAGCTCTGAGGATCAGATCCTGGAGCAGACACAGCGCTGCTGCCCAAGAGAATGTTCTGGGAGGACGGGAATGTGCTCTGTTGACTGGGCCCCTGAAATGCGGGCCGGTGTGATGCGGGCCTGCATGTGTCATTGGATCTCCTTTAGTGAATTTAAATAGGAGCAGGCACCTCTGACTCGTGGCTCCCACTGGCCAGTGCGAGACTAGAGATGAGAAGATGAGGAAGACATAAGGGCCCCTCCTCTGGTTGCCCCGCGCTGCGAGCAGTTCGATGGCACGATCTGACGATGCGTTTGCATGTTCTTTCTGGGCTCGGCCCCTCTGCTGGGGCCCCGGGGACGTTGCGACAGTTAGGCCAGCACGCAGGTCCTAGCGGCTTCCTGGCAGGAGGCCCACCTGTAAGCAGAGGCGATGAGCACGGCCCTGCACACCTGTGCTGGACGTGCTCAGAGCAGCGGGGTCGGGGCCGGGGAGGGAGGGGCACTTTGGGAGCCCACCCTCCTCACCCCTGATGTCTCCGGCCCCGCTGGGTATTCTGAACTGTCCCTGTGGACTCACCTCCTGGCCCATCCCAGCTGGATCTTGGATCGGGCCCGCTCTGCCCACGAAAGCCAGCCACTTCTTTTTCCCTCAGCAAGTGAGTGGATCCAGAATACGCCCCACTTTTCCCTTCTTTCTGATGCCACCTGCGGTTACAAAGAAATCGCAGTGAGGACCAGACCCCGATGGGTCCCCTTTGCACAGGTCTTCAGGTCTCTTGCTGACTTCAGCAAACCAGACGGGAAGCTGTGGTCAGGCCGAGGGCCCCCGAGCTCAGCTTGGTGGGCGATGCTCAAGTCCTTCACTCAAGGAGGATTCCTGCTGCCCTGCAAAAGGCCCTCCAATGCGCAGGCTGTGGGGGACGCTGGCCTTTGCAAACGCCCTCTTGGGTCAGGGCTCAGTCGGCAGAGACTCCCGCGACAGTCCCCCACCCCGACCACGGCAATGGTGTACGGTCATCCCCGGGGACTCGGCCAGCTTTTCACCCACGCATTTGACTGAAAAGGAAAAGAAGCCAAGAAAGCAGCGTTTCTACCCCAGAAGGAGAGGCGAGCTCACCTTGGTACTGGATGGGACCTCTTCCTCTGCTCAGGTCTGACCACGTTTTCCAACATGTCCCTGGGGGATCTCGAGGTGGGTGTCTCCGAGAAGCCTCAGGAATTGCTCAGGGAGTGGTGCCTGGTGCGGACGCGGGGGCGGGAGGGCGCGGGCGGGGCTGCTGAGCAAGCAGGGCCCGAGGTGCTGCGGGGCCGTCCTCCTCGTCCTCCTTGGGGACGTGCAGGAAGGGGAAGGAGAGAAATGCAGAAACGGCCATGAGAAACAGAGCCCTTGCCTGGTCCCTAAAGGCGACCTAAGGCACTGTGAACGGGTCAGCCTTCACACGCTGTCACCCGCAGGCCGTGACCCAGTGGCGCGGTCCCCACCGCTCCTCCCGCCCGTCCTGAAGCTTACCTGGCTGCCGCCGCCTCCCTGCCCTCTTCCAAGGCCATTTCAGTCTCCAGGACACAGTGGTGCCGCGGCGGCGTGGGAAGTCACGCTGGATGGGAAACAAGAGTTTTCTCGATAGAAGCGATGTGACTGCAGGCAGCGCGGTCTCCTGTGCACGCTCGAGCATCCTGCGTCGTGGGGATATTCCAGCCCAGCAGATACGAGGTCACCAAACAGGTGTCATTTAGAAAAATGACGATGATTGGCTCTATGTTCCTCTCACCTCCAGCCTTCCCTCTCTCTGTCACGTGTGTGCACTCCCTGAGAGCGGTGGCCGTCCTTGCTCAGGTGGCAGTCCCTGGGTGGGACAGCCCGCGATGGAGAGGACACGGGGCTGAGGATCAGTGCTGTCCCCTTGCAGCCGCACAAGAGAGTTGGAGCCAGGGGGCGGGCACCAGACACATTTAGTTCTTAGTTGTCACAGTCCTCAGGGTGAGCAGCTCAAGGATGTCAGGACTCCTGGGGCTCCCGGTGGTGTTGCTGCCAAATACACTGACCTTAACCTGCGCGGGGCCAGCTGCCCAGGAGCGGTGCCCCTGAACCGGCAGAAGGGGACCCCGTTGTCCTGGTGCTTGTTGCCTTCGATGCTCAGAACCTGAGGGCTGAACAGGAGCATGTGGACTCTATGTGTGTTTTTCACGCTAATGTCAGTGGCCCAGGTCTGTGTAAAATGCACCCATCGTGGCTGCTAGGGAGGCCGCCATCCCGAGAACCGCGGCCTCTGGGATGGCACGCTCGCTGCACAGGGACAGGAGCATCCGTCCTCTGTCGCTTGGCCCCAGATCCCTCTTCCTCATCGGTCAGTCCTCTCTCCCGTCCTGCATCTGCACTGAAGCTCCTCCTCCTGCCCACATGTGTGGTCCCATGGCACCTGGCCTGTCCCTCTAGGGTAACGTGCGGTCCGCTGCTCCGGGAGCGACCCACCGGCCACCGGGGACCAGCACACACTGCCAACGCTGGTCACGCCCCGTCGCCTCTCCTTTCTGTGCGTGAAGCTCGCTCCAACCCATGATGTGTGTGTGGGTCGTCCGTGGAGGCGCCAAGCCCAGGGGCAGCTGACGTGGGGCTGACGTCTGCGGGCTGCTTCTTTTGCGGTTGGTATCATGAGGGTCTTTGCGGTCCTGCCCGTGCCGGAAGCCCTCTCTGGGCACTGGTCCTGGGCCTCCCTGCCCCATGGCTCCTTTGGTCCATGTGACCCTCAGGCCGCCTTCTAGTGATGACAGTGTCTGGGATCCCTGTGGCCTTGGGCACTTCTGAGCACCTGCAGCGACCCTGGTGACTGTGGTCGCTCCACTGATGAGTGACAGGTGCCTGATGGTCTGAAACACAGCAGTGGGGCCACACGCCCCAGTGTTCCCACTTTGTCTCTTTCACTCAGCAGCTTGAGACTGGGACACATGCATATCTGCACCTCGATTTCTCCACCTGAGGAGAGGGTATGTCGGGCCAACCTGCAGGTGTGGGCGTACGGGGCTGAGTGAATCAATGTGGGT